>NC_051180.1:53011673-53196673 GCF_013339695.2 Rhipicephalus sanguineus | reverse complement strand
ATATTTCTCCGATGGTCTAAAGGCCCAGCAAAATAAAGACCGCTCGCTGTGCCAAAACCAGAACAATAAACAGAACTGTGCGCTTTCTCAATTGTGACTCGCCAAAATGACATCCAGGGCTTTATGTAAAAAGAAAAAAAAATATGCAGGTTTAGGCTTAGTGGACTCAGAGATAGTCGCGTAGAGGTAAATCAATTTCAATATTTCTATTCCATGTGACACGTCAGGTTACATGCAGCTTCCACGCGTGAGAGTTAGGATGATACAGAATGGATAAAGAAATACAGCAGAAACCATCTAACGGTGATAGTCGCAGTCAGCTTGTATAATTTCGCCGTTGGTGAAGTGTATGTTCATGGGTTTGTCTGCGCACGCATTCTGTTGAACGGCCATTCGACGGCAGGCAGACTGCTTTGTGAAAACGTGCGAATTGCCCTCCCTTTTGGTCATAGTACGTTACAATGAGTCCAGGACCATACGTCGATATAATTTACTTTGTTTAGGCCACTACACTTTAGATATTTGGCGTATGTGACGTTTCTTTCTTTTTAGTTTTATTCTCTCTTTGAACTTTTTCCATGTTCTGATCAGTATCGTCTGAAAAGGAGCAGCCGAGGCTATTATAGGTAAATTAACGTCTTCAATGAATAAGTGAAGTTGATGCAGGTGTAACTTAGTTTGCTTAGGCCACTACAGTCTACATTATTTGGCATTTGTTACGTCCTTTTTTTGTTATCCTTTCAACGTTTTCTTTATTATTATTACTACAATCTGAAACAGAGACCGTTATATGTAATTTATATCTTCAATCGGTAAATGAAGTTTATTTAAATAAGAGCAAAATCGAGCATATTAATTGAAAGCTTGATGCTGTCCACTGCGAGAAAGGATCTGGGTTCGTATACCCAAACGCACCTAGGCTATGAATGTACGTAAAAGAAAATGCCAGCCAATCTTGTCATGGAACTAAACGTATTATGAGTGAAGGCATCCGGCTAACGACAAAGAACGGTTACTAACGCAAAGGTTTTGTGAGAGAGAGACTGTTTATTGGTAAAAAAGAGGGATTTTTGCCGCCATCTATATAACCGCTGGCCTTGCAACTTTGTATAGGGGCGGGGAATGTGATTTAAATATTCGAGATGAGAGGGAAAAAATATTAAAAAGAAAGCATATGAAGAAATATGAACTGTGCAAGAGAACTTCACACAATTATTTACGAATAGGATGAACTAAGCCCGTGTTTTTGCATCACATGAGGTTGTAGAACGGAGATACTGCCAAACCCTGCTAATCTCCTGTTAGTGCGCTCGCAGCTAATCTGTCGAGTCCAATCGTGCAAATATCCATATATATTGGTCTTGTGTATACATGGTAGACAGCATTTTTGTAACGAGCAATATCGAGACTGTTCTAAAACTGAGCACCACCGAATTATTTCTTTTGATTTCACAGCAATGTCTTTCACATGCAGGATGTTTCCTCCAGGTTTCTTATCTTACTTTTACTCAGCACGTGATGCAATCACCACATTCGCAAGTTGCCGCTGGTGTTTTTATGTGTACTCTCGTAAAGACGTGTAATGGTTGATTTGGCAGAAAAGTGATGGACCCTGCTGCAGCGATTAGTTTTGGCGAATTCAGGCCACAGCTGAATCGAACGGGACCTAAATGTACAGCTGTACCGAATGCTGTCGTACCTCCTAGTGTATTTTTGGAAACCCATTCACCGCAGGAGAAGCTGTCCTTACACCCCTTTACTTGTATGTCCCTTCGTTTTATTTTACTTCTTTTTGTGTGGTGAACGTTGGCGACAGCCCGGAACGCCCTACAGTGTTGACAAATCGGGCTGCTTCTTTTCCCCTCTGGAACCATGGGGAGTTGGAAAGGCTTCTTGGCCTGGCGACGATAGAGAACGCCCGTTAGGAGTAATGTCTTGCTTTTCCTCGACGACAAATTTATTTTGACTTTGATACTCTCGGGGAAGCACGGAAAGGGTAATTGATGTCTCAGGCCGAGCGTATAGTGCAGGCAGTCGTATAGGTCAAATGCAGGCAGCAGAAACTCGCAGCACAGAATCAATTTGCAAGGGAACTGAATAAATACGAAGCTCCTTCTTCAGTGTCATGTGCGCTGTAGACTGCTTGTATGAAGGCTCTATCCGTGCAGCATGTTAATATGAAAACAGGAGGGACCCGTGCAACCGCATTTGTCTCCTGAGTTTATGCAAGCAGTGACCCCTTTAGGAGAAAACCCGGAGGGAAATAAATGTCTACTGAGGCCGCCGTTCGATGAAAAGAAAGGGCGCGGGAATTCAGCCGTTCTTTGTGGCACGAATGTGCAGCCGTAATGGTCTAAGCCATTTTGTGCAGTGTCCAGCACGCTTGTCTGGAACGTAGAAGCAACTTACCGACAAGAGCATTCGAGAGAAACGGGGGGCCCCATGTTTCATCAACAAGAACAAAAAATATTGCTCCCACTAAAGATGTTGTCACGATTAGATACAAGGCAATTGGGATATGTTAGATTAGATATTAGCGAAAAGGCTAACCTGTGATATATTAGCCAACTCGCGATAAATTATCAGCGCTAGCATTGACTTGATTGCTTGTGTATGGATGACTTTCGAGTGAAATGCATACATGCCTCGCTTCAAGATTAAGAGTATTGACTAACACGAAGGTGGACCTAATGTAACCTAAAAAGAATAACAATCTGTCGTGAGAAGCATAGTAAGAACACAACAAAAGGCATGAGAGAAAGCGGAAGCTCTATAATTAAACTGTTCCTTCAGTAAGAAGAAAGAAAGAACCGGGAGAACTTGAAGGAAACTAACGATATCGAATTAAGAGGGCGGTTGCTCCAATCAATGGTCAGCCGAGCTATTAGACCTGGTTAATTCTCCTGACGAAGATGCGGGCATTAGTCAGGAGAATTAGTAGGCATTAGTAGCTCACACTTCCAACCACTGCGCCCGGGTTAGGACAGCTCGCAGTACTATGTGTTAGGCTTAATGGCATTCCGTTTAGCACCTGCGGGAAATCAGGCCCTTCGACCTCTCGCTGCAGTCACGTCGCTACCCTTCAACACCACAAATCGGGTAATCGGAAGATCGCGCATAGTAAAGCGGATGCACCGGTATAGCATGACGCTCTTACCTTTGGAGTCCATGGGGCAATATATAACAAGTCTACATAAAAATAGCAACTGCAATAGGCCTAGAATATACGTTTCTTTTGCATGCAGTGCCGTCCGAGGGCATTTGTGTAATGAGTGCTTTGAGCGTCGCCAGAATGTTATATAGCAAATTGAAGGCTTAATAGCGGGCTGAGTGGCTTTGATAATGCGCGCACCGATGTAGTGTGTTTCTTTTTTTCTTAATTCTGAGTGACCCGTAAAGTTTCGCGAGTAGTGCGCACAGATGGCAAGGAAAGGTGTAAAAATTAGCTGCTATACTTCCAGGAAGAATAACTCCTTTTTCTAGAACTAGAAATGTTCACTTTCAAATACGCATCCCATGAGAGAGGGGCAGGGAAACGCTGCACGAAGCTGGCTCCCCTAAGCAAGGCCTAATGGCGTATCTCGCAAAAGACGCGGCCTCGGACGCGTCAAGACACCGGATGCCAGCAGCAGTGTCGGCGATGACAGCAACGACAGCACAAGAAAGTGGGACTTAGAGTTATTTTCGTACGCCTTCCCGAAACTTCCTTCGCGGCGTCTCGCTTTATCTATATACTCTTTGCTCTTCTAGAAAAAAAAGCTGTGTTCTCTTGAAAAGTCAGTTATAGGAGTGTTGAAGAAAGTGGAAGTTGAGGATATAGGTCAAGCGGCATATGAAAAGGAGGACAGACGCGCGTATGCGCAAGGATGGTTACAGAGCGGAAGCAGGGAAGTAGCAAGTCAACAATAACCGGAAGGAGAAGAAAGCGCGCGAGCGAGGAAGATGGCGCTTCGTACGTGCGCTCGATCAACGTACCCCTATCGAAAAATCTCCTATGACTCAGTATGACACACATTCAATAATCTCGTATGATCATACGAGAGCACACATGATTCGTATGTGTTCATACGAGATAATTGGATACGAGGCATATGTGTCATATGAGAATTTTCGATAGGGACTGTTCCTGTTTTTGTATGCACACGTGGCTGTTCCACGAATTTTCTGATAATATGATTACTAACCGGCCAATTGTCGACATTAATTTTTATTTCCGTTTCGCCTTTCCTCTTCAAGCAGAGAATTTGTCGTCCATTCTTTTAAATGCGAAGCATTTCTTAGCGAACTTCTGCGACTTTGAGCGTATCTATCTATCTATCTATCTATCTATCTATCTATCTATCTATCTATCTATCTATCTATCTATCTATCTATCTATCTATCTATCTATCTATCTATCTATCTATCTATCTATCTATCTATCTATCTATCTATCTATCTATCTATCTATCTATCTATCTATCTATCTATCTATCTATCTATCTATCTATCTATCTATCTATCTATCTATCTATCTATCTATCTATCTAGCCGCCTACGACTTTGTGCTCTCCTGGCCGTTTAGTTAATCGGATAAATACCGAAATTGGTATGGAATAACACGACCGTATTACGAACATAAATGACAGGTCATAACATGAAAATCATGACATGCATGTCATCAACAGCATGATTTACATGCCACAGCCTTGGGGCTCTTGCGGCCATTCCGTTAATTTCATATATACCAAAACTGGTATGACGAGACAAGAGTTCATGGCGAACTCAATGACAGGTCCTAACGTGCAAATCATGACACGCATGTCATGTGCAGCATGATTTACATGGCATGGTGTCGGGGCGCTCCCGGCCGTTTAAATGAATTGATATATACGAAAACTGGTATGACGAGACATATCAATATGACGAACATAACTGACACGTCGTAACATGAAAATCCTGACACGCGTGTCATGCACGACATGATTTACATGCCACGCTCATAACGCATTCGCGGCCGTTTCGCTACGTTGATTGACACCAAAATTGGTATTGCGCGATGTGACTGTATGAAGAACGTGAATAACAGGTGGTAATATGAAAACCATGACATGCATGTCATGTATGTTATGCTTTACATGCCACGCTCATGGTGGACTCGCGGCCATTTCGCTCGTTCGATATACACCAAAATTGGTACTGTGCGATATGACTGTATGACGAACATAAATGACAGGTCCTAACATGCGAATTATGTATGCATGTCATGTACGGTATGATTTACATGACACTGTTATGGTGCGCTTCCGGCCATTTAGATAACTGGATATACACCAAAATTGGTATGGCATGACAGGAGTGCGTGATGAACACAACTGACCGGTCATGCAGTGTATATACCAGAATATACGTTTCAGTGGCATGGTGTATAGCACATTGTGGTGAACTAGATGTCATGGCATGAATGATTTCATTTGGGTCAAAAATAAACAAAGCGATATATGCAGCTCTTTGCTGGCTGCTTTTTTTTTTTGTTCGTAATCGCGAATCTTCAAATCCTCTCCCCAGTTCTCGTTTGTGGGTGCTGTTGAACTTTCCGGATTCACTTTGGCGACAGAACGGCGCACGGCGCGATGATCCATGCTATATGAAGTGTCTACCGAATAAACAATGTTATTCGCATCGGCGCCTCGGAAGAATGCGATCAAGATTAAGGTGGCGTCCCTGCTGCGAGTGAAATGAACAAGTGAAGAAGCATGGGATTAAATAAGCTCCCAATTTTAAGTAGCACGAGAAGTTAACGAAGCTGGAGTGGTCCTTGGGAGGTTGCTGTTGTGCAGCAACCTTTAAAAACATCTCATGTCTGTGATAGTCCTTTATTGAAGTTAAATAAATTATTGGAAAGAAGGAAACGAAAGCGCCGCAGTGATCGCAGTGCGGTTGCCAATAGGAGCGAACACTTTTGTGTACTCACTGATTACGTACCGTACATTTTTACACTTTCGAACGCCACGAAAATATCCCACTTTCTTCTGTACACATTATATTGTCGTATTTATCGTTATTCTTCTTATTCTTTATTTTGCGAACCTTTTCCACAGCGCCGTTTAGAACCGCAGCACCCTCGTTCGCTCTAGCGGGATAATTACACGATCCCTTCTTCACGGCCATGAGCCGTACGTTTCCGAGAGCGTCGCACCTCAACTAAGTTCATTTACAATCTAAAAAAAGTCACAGTTTTGCCGCAAGGGAGAAGCATTGAATGCGATAGCAAGAAAAGTAGCCTGTGATGGACGCGCTGCTACGCTGCAAAAACATCTGCCCCCTGGCAGCAACTACCCCGCGAGCAGACAGCGGAAGGGCAAGGTTCTCCCTGCGCAAATATCAGAAGAAGCGAGCGAGCTGGCCGACGACATTCAAATGCGCCCGTTGCGCTCCTCGCGCCATCTCGCTGTTAATGAAGAAATGCTTATAAGCGCCTGCCGTCTCTGAGTCCTGCCAGCGGTAAGGGTGTGCATATAACGCTCGCCGTTAGCTACCTGAGGGATCTACGCTTTGTGGCGTAGTGGTTAGCGCCACGCGCTGAGGGGAGAGAGGTCGCTTGTTCAATTCCGCGCTTCGGGATCATTTTTCTGAATTATTTTTCTTTGGGACATTTATATTTATATAAATACTTATACATATACGGTGCATGACAGCTGCGGCAAAAACCAGCCGAGACTGTCCATATAATTTCTATCGAAACAAAAATCGAATGAGAGAGGAGGTGTGTGCGCACTGACAGGAATGGCGCTACTTTATTTATTTTTTCATGGACTTAAAGCGTGCGACAAATATCAGTAACTCCACTCGTACTTGACGGATTCTAGAAATCTGTGCGGCAGTCGATTCGTGAGGCAATAAACTCCTTTAATGAAGCCATTCGATGGTTAATTGAAAATGTGTTGCAGGTCCCCTTTAAAGATAACTGAGTTATGTCTAAAATACCGGTGAACGCAGGTTTATTTCAGACTACGATGACGAAATACCTAGTTTCTTGTTGCTGAAACCATCGGGAATTTATGAGGCAATTGTGATATCGCGAGAGTAAGAGGGATGATAAGATTGTAACAATTCATAAACAGCCCGGTCCATGTATGGATGTCTTTCTCCGGATGAACGCATCTCAAGTGCGCTCTCTATCTCTGTCACTCTGTCTTTCTGTATTTCGATCTTTCTTTCATCCTTCATCGACATTCAACATGTACAGGGTTACAAACCGGAGTTCCACTTTGTTCATCTTCCAATATTTAATTTCTTTCTCTTCCTGTGGTTTGTTGGGCGGCTATTATAAAAAATGTTTAATGGAGACTGCGCCAACTTGTGTTTTTTTTGCAGTAATTTTCTTCAATATTAGCCCTAACGTATAGAACACAGCGGTTCAGGTAATTTCCACAATCGAGTCATAAGCTAAGCATGCTCTTCTTTGTGGGTGACAACAAGTAGCCACACCGGCTGTTTCACTTGTGAGAAGGTTGCCTCTGGGAAGCCCTCGCTGCAGGATGAAGCCCTGAACCGCTCCCTGGCAGGCACACCATACGGCAGCACAAGAATGGGTGCTCCGGTAGCCACAACACATCTGCGGAGTTATGCCGAGTCCAGTGTTCCAGCCACACCTCCCCAATGTGTAAAGGAGAACAGTTATGGGCGCGCCGTTTTGAAAATGATCCTCCCAGCTGTTACGCGGGGTCGATAAAATCATCGGCCATGCCGTGCGCTCTGTTTCCGTCTTTACAAATCGCTTTCCACGCGTACAAGTGATATCTCACGCTTTTAATTACTGAAGAATCATATCTATTTATTTTATTTCTCAGCAGGCGCTTTTGTGGGCCCCTGCTGAGCACCTTCTAAGAATTTCATTCTTTTTCCACATCGGGAACCAACCATTTAGCTCTGCACTCGGTGCAGAGCTAAATGTGTCGAAGTAGAAGGTGCCAGTAGTTAAAAAAAGAATGCATACCTTTGAGAGCAACAGCGGTGCTGGTGAAGCTAGCCGCTTAGTATTATCATGTGTGAATACCGGTCTTTGTTCATGCCTCATCCTTGCAATGCGCCGAGAAGTCTAGAAAAAGAAAGCAAACAATAAACTGCACTACAGAAAAAAAACACACACAAAAACAGAGCCCTCCTGAGTTTCTTGCCTTTCTTTTGCAATCGCTATCAATACTTCAGAAGCGGACTGGCACCATATGGTCGCACAGCTGCATGCGGTCGGCTTACATTATTTTTTTTCGAGGGCTGTTTTTATAAGATCTTTGGCTGCGCCAAGCAATATCCGCGGTGTCTATTGCTTGGACTGCGTTCGATATGGCAAAGCGATGCAGTTGCCTCCCTTCCACTGTTATCGACCGTGGTTCCCGTGTGTCTCGTAGTGATTTGGAGCATAAAAAGATAAACGGAAACACTAAGGATAGCGAGGAACAGCGTTCTTTCTTTCCCTTCAGCTCACGAGGAATATCTGCGCTTTCGTAGCCAGAAGAAATATTTCTCATGGGTACAGTTATGCTGCGCAGAATAGGCCGCGCAGGGCGAGTCAGTGAACGCCCTGACTCCTAATGCAGGCGATAACTAAGAAGGTTTTTACTGAGACGTGTCCGTCTTATAAAGCATAGTCGCATTCTACCGCCAACGATATCCCACTTCACATATCTCTTGAGTATGCATAAGCATGCAGAAGCTGGTGCGATCACGGCAGCGGCGGCCGCATCCTAAAAGAACCCTAGGTGTGGTTTAACTTTATCTGTAGTTTTCCGCTAAGGCGTGCTTCATAATCAGATCATGGTTTTGGCGAGTAAAACCCCAAAATTCATTTAAAGACACCATTCAAAGGAAGCATCAGGGTGTGGGACCATTTTCGTACGTAAGCACCTGATGACTGCGAAACAGCGCGAAAAACGAGGACACAGAAGAAACAGACAGGACCAAGCTCTTTCCTTTCGCCAAAGAGATTTTATTGCTTTCACTACAGTGTTTCAATACCTCAGCGACGGCTGCCTGTCCTGTCTTTTTCTTTGTCCTCGTTTTTTTTGCTCTGTTTCGCAGTCATGAAGCCGTACAAACAAGCTCAGTCCCATACCCTTTCATAACCACCTGAAGAGAGCACAGCCCCACGAATGGGCTCTTGGAAAGCCCTAGATATATGCAATTACGCTTTTTTGTCGCTGCGCTGTGGGAACTTACACTAGGCTGCTACAACTGTCAGCCAAACTCATTTCAAACAGGTATGCACGCCTACAGTAGTGAGCATGAAAGTAGCAGCGTTGTCAAAGGACTCAACAAAATTTTCAAATATTTTCCGAGCATCCCAGCTCTGCCCTTCCTACACCCCTTTCACTACTCTCATCATGTTCTCCCTACACGCCCAAACAGTCAAGCTCTGCGTTATAATACGAAGCGCACTTCAGCGCGCGGTCATGCCTGCGAAGACGGCTGCACTGTGTACGCACGTACGCTGTCTTCTTCCTGACGACCTGATCGAGCCCTGCATGTCGATGTTTCACCGCGTATGCTCGGAAGGGGAACCGCCGCACCATTAATTTCTCTTCTTGCGTCAGTGCCTTCCCAGGCGTTTCGCTTTCACCCTCCTCTCGCATGAATTGTCAGATGCTGAGAAGAGACCATGGGTGGGTAGCCAATATATGAGGAGGGGCCCCGGCAATTGAAATCGCTCGAAATCCTCTCGCACGCTTACGCGTGGCTTCTAACTGCCGATTTCACGACCGGAGTCAAGGGGAAGGGGAGAAGGCGGCAGAGGGAATGACGGTTCCCTTCCTCTTTGCGCAGTTGGAAACTGGATACGTGCTCATGGAACAACATCGGGCGCTTTGCATCTACTCGAAGCACTCGGAGGCGGTATGCACAGCGGGCACGTCAGGTGAGAAGGCAGGGGACGGAAATTACAGGTGACGTAGTGCCTACAAGAAGAATAGCGGCGTAAATAAATTGTGACTCGGGAATGTAATGTTAAAAAAGGAGGAGAGTGAAATAGCATTTATGAGGGGACCGATGCAATAACTCAGCTGCGAGGACGTTGCCGTGGCTTGAGAGTTGGCATCGGCAAAAGAGCGAAAGTTTAAAGCATAGAGCTGAACGACAGGAGAAGGCATTTCGACGATACAGTAGAGCTAACGAGTCGTATCAAGTATGCAGAAAATGAAGAGAAATAAAGAACAAACAAATAAATGTGCAATCATGCGAAAAACTCCTCGCACGGAAATGCGCTGCATGCTCAGTCCTTTTTTATTCGGTCTTTTAAATGCGAAGCATTTCTTAGCGAACCTCTGGCACTTTGAGCGTTTCTATCTACGTATCTATCTATCTATCTATCTATCTAGCCGCCTACGTCCGGGTGCTCTCATGATCGCCTCCTTAACTTGGTGTACACCAAAATTTGCATGGGAGGGTAAGAGGATTTGACGAATATGATTGCCGGGTCATGACATGAATAACTTTAAAGTCCTGTCGCGTACGTCGTCAAACCCTTTCCACTAGACACGTGTGGCACATAACCGTTTACCGCGGGCTGCGGTGTACGGGTATGCGCCACAGGTGATTGACACTTTATATCTACCCAGGATCGGCGAGAACAGACATTGGTAACTTAAATGCTAGAGCGTTAACGAAAGCGAACATCGGCAGCGTTGACTCAACGAATAGAAAAAATGAAAATTAGGATCCCAGCAGGAATCGAACCCCCAAGCATTCTGCGTGGCAATCAGGTATTCTACCACTGTGCCACGCCAGGTCTATAAACTGATTTGGAAAAACAGCCTACGCAGGCATAATATCGGTGCAACGTCAGTTGTGGTTGTGGTGCTGGCTACCTAATTTTACAAGAAAGCAATAAGCACTACGTGATATCCTACGATGTGTACTCCTACGATACAGGCGTCATATCAGATTAACGTCTGTAGTTCCAGTGTTGGCTCCGCTTTTATAGCAGTCTAATAAACATTACGTTTGTCTTTCTATGATTCAGCAAGCTATATTGAAGCATTGCTCGACCCCGGAGGAATACATTAACGAAAGTTACATATTATATCCACATCACCACACCGTAAAGTGCGGTTCGTCCACCAGAGCGACGCAGTGTCCTCTTCATTTCTTACGAGGCTGGGCGATGGCCTCATGCTGACCGAGGATGATGCCAGATTGATTGACAGCCACTATGTAGACTAGGCTACGCAGGCCACATACGCCCAGGTAGTCTACGAATACGACAAACTCCATCCACTGATGTTGGTCTACGTAGCCCTATCCAGGCCTACCAGCCTCGACGCCCTATACCTCACCAACGCGAAGGGTGGCTTCAGGTTCTGACATTTCGCCGGCTCTGTCGACAGACAATTTGTCGACGAAATGACCGAGGCTTCCACGAATTGCAACAGCTCTACTATTCATTGTTACGTTACTGCGCACAACTTGGAGGACGAAGACTGTACCACACGAACACAAGTACCCTTTATAAGCTCTACTATACCACATACTTCACTACACATGGACCCCTCGTTACCACAATCACGACCGGATCCTATAACAAGTCATGAGCAGCTGCTGGTGCTGACTGATTACGGTGATGACGCCCTTGTTCAAGAACTGTCAAGAACTTCTTGCACACATGCACTCGGCTTCGTGAAACGTGCATGCGTTCTCGGGACACGTATAAGCACTACATATCAGCTTACCCCTTCTGGTGTTGGTAATACCCACGTTGCCATTGGCAGCGTTACCCATCCGTAAATAACTGGTTATGTAACACATATGCGGCTCTTCAACATATATATGTGTGCGTATAAAATTCATACAAATCTTTAGCGTCATTTTGTAACGTGTCGCTAAGTAAAAAAAAGTTACGCCACAGTCACCTACCCGCCGCATGCTTCGCATAACGTCGACTCCCACGGTAGGTGGGATCTGCCGAATTTTTTTATTCGTTTGTATGTTAAGGCGTCCAGCGGCGGCCTTTCATTGTCAAATTCGGTGAACATTGCCGCCTTACATTCGTATCGCAAAGAAGTAAAGATTCAATACCAGAGGTCGAAGTTCAAGAGAGATTATGTCAGTAACGACCTCCCCTATTTTATAGCCAGGACAATAACACCCTGAGTGACACCTTCTGAGAGGCTCGCAATTCTTTATGCCGTATAATACACGCGTTTGTCTTCCGCTCTTATTTTTTGCTGTAGCTCCGGGGGTTCCAACCCAGCAATAACATGCTATTGCTCCATTACATTCACACGCATACCACACTTTTCTATGATGACGCTGTTTCGAATAATGTGGATATGCGCTGCCACCGAATAGATTTTAATGCTTTCACTACGGTGTTTCAATACATCAGCGACCGCTGCTTGTGCGATTCGCGTAGGAAAAACTGTGCAATTAGTGCTCATAATAAAGGTGCCAAGGCGAGGACATGTCAAAGGGTGATCGCGGAGCTCTGTACAGCTGACCCTTCAAGATGATCACCATCCTTTGCGAGCAAACTCCATCCATCGAGCAAGCTGCGCAGCACACGGGACGCAAGGAAAAAACGGAGAAAGAGACAAACGAGAGCACTCACAAACGATTTATTGGAAAAATATAATCGGCCGTAAGTTTGCTAGAAGGTGAACCCGTACCAACTCGCCCAGCTTTCAACGCTTGCTACACAAGGTGTATCGGGCTATCTACATAGCACATTACTTCTCGGAGCCTTTTATTCAAGCAGAAATGCGATATGTGTGCCAGCCCCGTTTCTATCTCTCTACATTGCCAGTGAATATATATTGTTAAATAAGCACTTTGCTTTCTTTTATCTACTGCATTTATTCTACTGCCTCACATGCGCATGTGCCCAGGTTTTTTTTTCTCTTTTTGTGCCGAGTGCATGCAGCGAGTTTCTATTTCAATAAACTCAGTTGGAGAACAGCGGCCATCCTGTCATGTCTTTCTGCATGTTTGTCGTAAAATATAGCGCTGGATAACTTTCATCAGGAAAAATAGGCATCACCAACCAGCCCCGCAACGTGTTTTGTTAATAGTGTTTTAATACTTCATTTTTTAATGTTATTTCTTAATTTACTGTCAGGGAACCAATCATTTTCATAAAAACTGTTCTTGGAACAAACCGCTGCCTCAATTTAACCAAGTCCTTTCACAATGACAGCGCTGTTATTATATACATACATTACTTTATTGCGATGTTTCGCTTAGTATAAACATTACTGAGTTCTGAGTTATTCAGCCAACGCATAAATGAATGTCTGCCTCGGTGTTTTAGCTACCCGTCACTGTTTTCTTTTCTTCTGTCTTTGTGTACACGTCCGTTTGCTTATAGCGTCTGCGAGTCTGATAAACCGACGAGCCCGATGTGTCTGCCTGCAAGTCTAAACTGGTTGCTACACCAACGTTTATTCGGATCGCATTGTCATCTTTATTTCTCCCATTTTTGATCATGTGCGCGGGAGACTTTGCTCTGGCTTTCTGTGGGAATGTTTACCAGACCACCGTCGCATGAACTGCTTCCCATGCGAGCCGACGTGGGCAGAATATCGCCTGAGGAGTCAATTTCGAATGCTCGCAAAATAAGCATATCATGCTTCTAGTGTCGCAAGCATTGCTTTTCTGCACTCGTCCCATGCTGCTCTGCGTCACAAGGCAGTTGACTCATACAACCATATTTACTGACGGTTGACTCATACAACGCGATGGCCTGCTAGAAAAAAACTTCAAAGAACAGCTTAACATGCTACCAACGCTTACCTAATACGATCCTTTTGAAAAGTAGCCCTTGCTGATTTCTCGTAAGCAAACGCTCAAAGCAGAAGAAATTCTGTTTTCATGCCGGTACACACCACATGCTTATACTCTGAATGACAAGTCATAACCGATTGTGATGTTGCTCACCTTGCAGTAAATATTTAAACTGAGGTACGAAGGGCAGTTTGAACGGGCTAATATCAAGTTTATGTGAACCACTGATATGCCAATACCGCAGGTATCTAAGAGTAAAAACCATTATTTCGACTTCTTCCACGTTGAATGTGTAACGTTAAGTGTGGTGTAGCAAGGAATTAAAAACAACCTAAGCTCTGGCTCACGCGGTCTACCGTATAATTTTACGAGGTTTCTTTCTTCTATACACAGTTCTGCAATAATCGATTGTTTCACCCTAAACATCAGGTATCGAACAAATCAAATGCCAGTGAGCGGCGCGATTGGTAGAAATACTTGCCAGACCTCACTTATTTATTGTCCCACTATCACATTCTGAAATATTCACGTATTTTATTCAGAAATTAATTCGTATGGTGAACCTTTACGAATTTGAACGCAAGTGAAAGCTCATATCCTGTTCTGTGTTTACGTCATCTCACATAGAAAAATGCCCGATTTTTCACAGAATACTTCACCAGTAGCGTTGAAATGCCTAAATAATTAGTGTGCATTGCTCCTACAGAGGCCGATAGTGAACACGATAAGATCAATGATACTAAAGGTAACTACGATGAAAACCTACGAGATCTAAATCCAAAGCTATGTCTGCTTCTAAACGCCAGTGGCGTAACAGCGTTGTTAAAGTACTTCCCAAGTACACTATGCAAGGGAAAGAAACACACCCGAGGTATATGTCGACATAATGAAGTCGTTGTCGTTTGAAATATTCCTTTTTTTGCTGCGTGCAGTTGGTGAATACTTATGATGCTAATTCAATGCAAGCACTTCACTGTAAATCTCCTGGGCTGAGAGAAGGTTGTCTGCCTTCGAAAGCGGCTAGCAAGAGCTTAACCACTTGCATTACAAGCGCATTATTCAATGAAAAGAAATGAAATATAATGAAGAGCCCTTCCCTTGGTCCCGTGCAGCGGGTTCAGATCCTCTAACCGTCTTAAGCTCCGCACCACAGCGGCACTGTAACACCACTACGAAGCCCGGTTGTACCCATGTGAAACCGCTGGGTGGGCGGCCGGCACTGGGGATGAAATATAATGAAGTTGTGCGATAATAGAGGATTCGAATGCAAAAGGGCAACCTACGCGACATCTTTTATGAAGAAGAAAAGAAGGCGGCACTGATTTTGTGATAGCCGACAGAATCGCAATAAGGTACGAGCATCCGACGAACAGCAGTTACGAACGATAAGTATGGTGCGGGCGACTGCGGCCTTCTACAGTCTGCTGCTTCCGAGAGAATGGACGAGTGCAATAAGGCCAGTTCAAAAATGCATGTCGGCGAACAAGAATAAGGTAACGGGACAATCTCTGCCCGATCTAGTATGTCTTGGTTACACAAACGCGGCGCGGACCCCCACCCGTTCATCGTTATTGCGCATGCCACGATAACTACGCCGACGAAGGGGAACGTATGGTAGGATACCGCCAAGTTCATGCGCGAATGAGAGGGGAGCAGCGGTATTAGCTCATGTTTTTTTCTTATCCTGTTTGTTTCTATTCTTTTTTTTATCTCATGCCGTAATGGAGCGCCAGAAAGACAGAGTAAGCATACGTGATTGAACAGAACGGAGTTAGGGTGGTAGGAAAGGGAATGAGCCTAGGAATAAAATGCATGCCAACCCTATCTCCCAAAGACGTGGCTACCAGAGAGTGAGGGGGCGGTGGTGCGCAGGAAGTGCACGACGCGAACAGCGTCGAGAGAGCGGATTCATTTGTAAGTCTGCGTATTTGCATACGTCGGATAAGGCCTTCTCGGTTGTTCTGACATTTGGAGCACCGCTGTTGGTTCGGAAACTCGCCCCATACCCTACTTAGACGCGAGATAAGAACACTAAATAAAGGGCCTGATGCAAGGAAGGATTTAACTTGGAAAGAGGGAGCAATTGTGCATGCTAGGAGGGAGCAAACAATGACAAAACCTTGAAGGGTCCCAATAAAGAGAGCGTGCCTTGGTTCAGACGAAACGAATAATCGCTACGTTGTATACATTGTATGCCAATGCAGCAGAAAAGGAGGCGAGTGCGATGAATGTTGGGCGTTGTTTGCGTGTCTAAGAAGTATTGATTATTCGTAAGCTTTCCGAACTTTGATGGTTGCATGGGAAACGTCTCTTAATGTGATTTAGGCCCTGTCGCCTCTCTCTCGGGCCTTCCTGCGTCACCTTTTGCTTTAATAGTTATATTAAATCCAACCCCTCGCACAATTTTGTTCACCTGCGCTTATTTCATCGCTGGGATGCTTAGTAATAATGACGAATTGTCCGGGAACCGTCTGGGGAGCATGTAAATATTTCAATTGCTTCTTTTTTCTTTAGTACTTCGGCTTTGGCTCCGCATGACAAGCCAAGCATCGCTAATATTTAGTTGACTCTGTGTAAGTTGGAGCTAAGTGAGCAAACACAGAAACTAAGCTGCTAGAAGATGGACTTGGGAAAGAAGAACAAGACAATGTGAGGAGAGAACTGGGAGCTGAGTTGGTGGCTGAACGAAATCTCATTCGGGTGGGAGTTTCTCCTGCGATGAATAGAGGTGACAAGAGGCGAAGTCCCGAGCAAAGCTTTTCTAAGGTCGTTTGCTGATAAAAATTTGTCCAATAGCAGGAAGCAACGAAGGTAATTAAAAAGAGCAGTCTTCAGCAAACTGCGCTGCACAGAATTCGGGTGCGCAGTGAATTGAGTCATACAAAGCGAGTGCCCACCCGGCAGTGAGGAAGCCCCGCACGGAAGAAAGAGTGAGTGCGCCCGTGCGGAACGCAAGGATTGTAGGGGACCATTAAAGCTAGAGGGGTCTGTCGGGCACGGTAATGGATGGTTCCTCTACTCAACAAAGGCGCAACTCGCGCGAATGGATGAAACAGTCGGATGCTCGAAGGCTGATGCAGCAATATGTGCGCCAACGCAGCCTTTTAGGCCGAGCAAATGGCTGTTGACAGATGTTTCACTTGATTATGAATATGCGTAAAGCTTTCTTAACCAGAAACGTTCTTAGGTTGCAGTCGATGCCACTTGGACTGAGCTGAATAAAAAAATTACAACAAAAAAAAAACGCAACCACTTACAAAGATAATATAGTTACTGCCACATAAACACCTGAGAACTTTTCCATCCCACTGAGATGCTTTCATTTTAAACATCGTGCACAACGTTCTAAATGCTACACATGACAGCGGTAATTATTATTTTTTGCCTGTTTCGGTCATCTAATCAATATTTCTACTCCAACATGGGTGTTAAACTTTCAATGGTGATCCTCGTCATAAATATCATTGGTGTAACGTCAGTCTAAAACATCCGATGTGGGCTTTACGACATGTTTTCACATTACAATGTTTCTATGGGTATGCTAGTGCAATGTGAAAATGATGTCATTCAATTATAGCCATGTCGACCATGTGGGAATGAATACTTTAATGGCGAGTCTTGTCTCTGAACGCCGATTGGGTCACTCGCGCAAGATTCGAGTAACTGCTGCGATGATATAACCGTTGCATCTTATACTGTGAACGCGTAGTTGCTGCTCTTGTGGTTGGAACTCGAGGACCCGTCACCAATGCAGCCGGCATAATAATATTCTGCGCTCAACACAACGATGCTAAAAGGTATCTGAAGTACAAATGACAATATTTTATTTACCATAAATTTCGAATCAATTGCACCATATATACCATCATGGAAAGCTTCTTCATTTGAGTAAAATAACACGGGAAGTTTCCAGTGTAATACTTCTATTTGGGCAAAGTGAACATTAGCCTTACTACATTGTGCGATGTACTTTTTTATGGAATCAAGAAAAGAAAGAAAGAAAGAAAGAAAGAAAGAAAGAAAGAAAGAAAGAAAGAAAGAAAGAAAGAAAGAAAGAAAGAAAGAAAGAAAGAAAGAAAGAGGAATGGGGCATAGTTCACTACATTTTATAATTAGTATACTTTTTTTTGTTCCGAAAGTTAACATTTTTTTTGCATTAGAAAAGGTTTCGTAATGGGCTGTGGATCCCTATGACGTAATGTTATTCTGTCCTTCAGTGTCTGGAAGGAATTCATGAAGGCATGGTTTCGGCTTCTACGCTCAGAATAAGGCAGAACTATATCGCAACGTGATTCTGTTCATTCACCACACGCATGTAGGCGCGCATTCGCATTCCTCTACTTTTTGCTTCTAGATTACATTTCAGTAAACCTTTCAAGGGCTGGAAGATAGAGCGCGCATCGCAGGAATAAAGACCGTGCTCCGTGACCCGTGCAAATCAAACGCTTTAGTCGCCGTCGTATTCATATCCACAATCTCTTGTAGGGATTGGGTCTCATTGCTCCTTTTGCTCAGCTGTGCAATTTGCCGAAAAGGGGAGTGCGGTAAAGTATACATGGTTCGTTTATTCACGCCTCTCTCTTCGTCACCGAGCTTTTTTGTGTTCTGTCCCTATATACATACGCCAGAGCAGCGAGCCCTAATGCGGCGCGAATGACGCGAGATTCAGCATGCCCTTCTTGCAAAAGAGAAATACACTATTTTTTAACAAAACGAGAATGATCGGATTTGCGGATCCCATATGATTTATCTCTTCAATCAGTACCTTTTCAACCAAAGGGCTTTGGATAGAAAACTCAATATACATTATCTTAATGCCATTCTTTTTCGTTCAGGAAAACTTAGGGGACTAGTTTTGCAAGTAGATGCGTTAAAAAGTGCATAATCACGAGGCTGTGGGGAAGTTTAGCTCAATAACAATAACACGCGTCTGACCCACAACGCGAATACTGTGCTAAAGCCACATAGTTTTCTTTTATTAAGTGAGTCTGAGAAGTATTTTCATTATTTTTCATATTTTTGCTATGCGGTTGGGCGTTACATTACTTGATCTGTAACACAGGCTCTACAAATAGGTTGGTAATGAATGTTAAATAGAATGACTGCCATACAGACACGTACACGAACAACACGCAGATATGCATAATGGAATTGTGCGAACCATGAGAGACATGACGAAATAATAATAATTGCTGGGGTTTTATGTGATTATGAGAGACGCCGTAGTGGACTGCTCAAGAAATTTTGACCATTTGGAGATTTTTAACGTGCACTTAAATCTAAGCACACGGGCCTCTAGCACTCTGCCTCCATCAAAATGCTGCGGCTGTGGCCGGGATTCAATCGCGTGAGCTTCGGGTCAGCAGTGGAGCACCATAACCTCGACACCAACGAGGCGGGTAGACAAGACGAAAGGATTGAAAACAGCCCACTTAGTGTTTTCAAGCCTTTCGCTTTGTCGTCTTTCGTGTTGCTCCATTATGCACGTATGCGAACCTTGCCACATTTGGACCATGTTACGTAGATGAAACGAAACATTTATTAGGCGAACATTATTCGCCTATTTCTTCGTGTACATCATCGGTGACGCGCAAAGTAAACTATGACAATCCGGGCGATTGTAATTACATTCGTGACTTGGAGTACTGATCGCGCGAGCAGCACACGCCCAGCAACATGTTTTTTCATGAGCTACGTAATAAAGAAAAACATGTTCTTGAACAGAAAGAAGTCCCGACATTTGCTGCAAGAATTAAGAAATAGGAGAAGTTTGTAGAGGCAAAGCAATATCGTAAATATGTAAATGCGGAGGCTCGTAGGTCGAATGGTGTCACAAAGTTTCAGGGTCTCTTATGCATCACCTAAGACGACTGGAAGGCGAAAGCCGTCTTCTTCTTCTTCACAGAAAAAGAAGAATCCTCGCCACTTTCCGAAAGCTTTCTACACCTAACGTGGTTCTACACTGCCTCCAGGATCGGAGGCACCTCCCCTGGTTTTGCTCTACCTTCGTGATCGGTCCACCTTTGACCAAGCTACGATGTCATGGGATGACGTTATCACGTGACGTTGCGTCACGTGACGTCACTGTGACGACACGATGGCGTCATCCTGTGTCTAGATTGGAGTAAGAATTCTCAGAAACGTACTTGGACAAAGTTTCGAATTTAAAGCTAGCTATGCTTAACCAGAGGACAAGGTGTGTAAAACTCTGCGAGGGGAGGGGGAAGGTGGGGGAGCAAATCCACAGACATCAAGTTTAATAACTACGTTTTGCCATTGACCAGCCAAATTCATTGCTGTCATTTTCGTCATCCCCGTGGACTCTCATCAGATTTCACAAGCAAGTCTGGCACAAGAGAGCGGAGAAGAGGGTACCTTGTCGGAATAGGTACCCATAGAACCGAGTGCCACGTCGCTGTCTCTCCTTATCGGGAAATCCGGTGGGTGCCCGGCGTCCATGAGAATCGAACCCAGTGCCTCCCGCACTGGAGACAGACACCTTACTATTTCGCCATCATGGCGGTTTAATCTCCAGTTGCTCGCCAGCAGTGCTGCCTACGCAGTGCTGTTGAGAGAGTTAAGGGTATACCTGTGGTTCAGAACCGGAGCCCGAGGCTCCACACTGCTTCCCGTAATTACGAGGATTATATCTTTCTCGCCAGAACTGCCATCCCACAGGAGCTTGAAATTAATAACGCAGCCTGTAATTTATTTTCCTTTTTTTCAGCGCTGAGAGTACTAACGAGGTGCTCTATCTGGCCAGTCGCTCTAATAACGGGGTTGGCTGAATAGGGCATGTCTTATTACCCCCCCCCCCCCAGCTTCTCTCATCTTGGCATAAATCTTACCCGAAAACAGGTCCTACAACGGCGCATGCACGGTATACTGTTCTTTTCTTGTAATTCTTAATAAAATGCACTGCACACGTGCGGTACTCGCTGCATATTCTATCGCCATCGACGAGTGAAGCAAATACAAAGTGCAGAAAAAAAAGGCTGAAGGAAAAGCATGCATAATATCCGGAAATAGCTCTCGGAAATGATAAATGATGCATCACATCTCGTACCTATGCGGAAGTACTGTATATATATATGCGTACTTATGTGGAAGTATATATATATATATATATATATATATATATATATATATATATATATATATATATATATATATATATATATATATATATATATATATATATATATATATATATATATATATATATATATATATATATTCACTTGCTTGTATATGCGTGTATATGCGTGTTTCTAATCCTTTAAAGCAGTCTTTCTCTATACAGATGAGAAGCTTCCCGTCGGTAAAGTGGCGATGGCTTCAATCGTTTCTCGGAAATCTTTCGCATAACAATAGACTTGTTGGCCCTAGAAATAACGAACCGCAGTGAATAAATCAATCACCTCCTTTTTGCTATGCATTCACACGAGCCGGGCTCACGTCCCGATGGTACTACGCCTTCAAGAGCGATCAGGACACCTTAATGGCATTCGATGCACGAAACAACACACGTCGTGCAAATAGCCCAGGGTAACGCGCCACGAGAGGCCGCTCTCCTCAGACGTACTTAGACGTACTCTCTTTACACATCGTCTGCCATTCAACGGACCTTCTGTCAACTGACGCTAATCAGACAAAACAATGGCAGCCAGGAGATGGGATAGGGTCGCGCTAGGCAGGGCTTTCCTGGAGAGCCGCCGAGTGTCAGAACGACATTCTCCTCTCTTGCACCGTGACCACTTGTCTCAAGGGCCTCCACAATGAAAGTGTCAGCCACGTTGAAACGGAGACATATGAAAGCATAGGAGTACTTCGGGATGCTGCTAATGCGAAGGACGGAAGGAAGATTGTTTCCGGGAATTGTCTCGCCAGCTTTGTCATTGTTTCCGATGACGCTTCTTCTAGCGGCCATTCCAATTAATTCTCCTCGCTCGTTTTCAGACACTTGAGACTGCGCACACTAGTTGCTGCTGACAACGATTCGTGCTAAAACATTGCAACATGTTTTCGCTCCATATTCGTTATCATTATCTGGTATCACGGCTGAAGAGGACCACTTCAAGTTCGGGTTGGAATACTGTCTGGATGTCTGTACTTCACTACTTTTCTTGCAGCAAAACTAAGAGTACAGGCGAGTTAAGGCATTCCCAGTCTCTTATTCGACCACTTCTAACAATGCGATCTCTGTTTCTCGTAAGATGCCCCGGAGAAAACATCACCTCGACATGCTGCAGTGGTTTCACCGA
The DNA here is from genome assembly GCF_013339695.2 of Rhipicephalus sanguineus. Classification (NCBI taxonomy): domain Eukaryota; kingdom Metazoa; phylum Arthropoda; class Arachnida; order Ixodida; family Ixodidae; genus Rhipicephalus; species Rhipicephalus sanguineus. Next base: position 53,174,657 of record NC_051180.1, on the reverse strand, counting down.
GGTTAGAATGAAAATAACAAAGCAAGAATGACCCTTCCATGGATATTTGTGTGCTTTCTTTGAAACTCGATGCTCAGGAGTCGGCTAACTAGAGATTAGTGGACCTTGAAACGACAGCGGAAGAAGACCATCGCTCATCTCGCATCAATATAGCGCGCTCACTCTCCGAGAGACCACGTCTTATCGCACTGGACCGGTTCGTCACCAACTTTTGATTCGGTCAGCTGCGTCTGTAATTGACGCGACACCGGAGGCTGCGCGCGCCTAGAGTTAGCGCCATACTCTGCCAGGGTCACTAGAACTCGCCCAACATGCAGTTCACGTCCGTTGGTCTAAAAAAAAACGCAAGGCCTGGACAGTCACAGCGAAAGCTGGAAGAGCGGCTCTTCAAGAGCCCGTTTGAAACTCTCTAGGGCAAACTAATACAAGTACACATGCAACTGTATCCACTACGCCACAAATCAATTTTTGTGAAGTAGGAAAGCACCCACTATGCCATTGTGCATGTTTCTGCGGGTAAGCGAGGTACGCGCTACACATCTGTAAGGTATTATGCGCACTCTCGTACAGTCTCATATGGCATTTTTAAAAAGAACATAGAGGAACAATTCTGATCTACACAAACATAATCACCGTCATCATCTTCGTTTCACACTTCCTGAAGTATTTTCTTTGTGTAAATTACATTAACGTTTGGTTATGTTATCTAAACTGTGTTTAATTTATTGGGCACACATATTGCCTATTGATGTTTTTGCCTTTTTATTTGATTTTTGAAACCTTGTGTATTCAAATTTCAAGTTTCTTCAAGTATTTTACATGTCTTACATTAGCGTTTGTTTATGTCCTCTACAGTTTGTTTGATTTGTCAGACACATATATTCTTTATTGATTTCATTGCCTGGGCAAATTTTCGCTCATTTATGTTTTCCTGCACACACATGTTTTGCGCGTAGAAACTCATTTATGCTTACTTTCTTATTAATCCTTACTTTACACTGAGCACTGTGTCATTTTGGTGGGTTTTGGGTTTACAGGGGGCAGACGCTTTGTCAGGCTTTTATGCCTTTTCGCCGGTCCCCTAGACAAATTGTACCTTTCTTTTTTTTGCTTTTGCCTGAAATAAACTTCTTCAACTTTGGTGATGCTGCATGTGGCTCATAACAATGAAGAATATGGTTGAACACTTTGTAGTGGGTGGGAAGCTTTAAACCACACGCTCGTTGCACAATTAGCATTGTGTGACCCTTCATTGTTATTTTACTCTTCTGCCACGCTATTATACAAATGTTAACGGGATTCCATGCTTGACATGACGTCTGTATAGGGTCTTTTTTGCAAAGGAGTTTCAAGCACCAGCGTGGCTCTGTAGTAGAATACTCGACTGCCACGCAGAGGGCGAATATATTTTTTTCTCATTTAACTTTTTCTTATTTCGCGCAATAGTGGTTATGGTCACCAGCGGCGGTGGTGGTGGACAACAACCCCACTGCCGTTGTGATCTGATAACAGCTTTCGCTGTAAAAGTGGCCGCAAAGGGCACTTCTGCAGCATCAAAGCCCACCGTCCCTGCACGGCTTTCAAGAGGGCATCACTAGAGTGGAATCTGTGCTTGCTTTTCGAAGGAATCTCTCTGCAGCCATCTCCCCAATTACTGGGCTCATACTAGTTTCTTAAATGCTTGACTGCGACGCCGCCGTGTCCCCCCGAAGTCTGCATGATTTAAGAGTTTTGTTTAGTGACACCTTATGTCACCTTCTCTAAAACAAGCTTGGTACGGGAGCAAGGTGGTACTTCTATTACCCATTGGACACATGTACCTTTTCACAGTGCCCATGGCTTATGTGTGGCGAACGAAGTAAACCAGGGTGGCTGTCCGAGGAAGGATCGCTCGTGAGTGTGAGGGCACGAAAACCTTTGACATTCTGACAAATGTGCGAGATCATGCCGCTTTCATTACGCGGAACTATCAGTCGCATCAAAATAATATTACAATTATACATCTCATTATAAGGGAATAAAGCAACAGTAGTAATCAGTTTTTGTCCCGTGAAGGCTTATTGCCGGTGGCAGTTCACCGAAACACCCTATTTGTTATTGATCCCGTCGTCGGCACAGAATGACACTATTACGGCACTATAATGGTGCTGCCTTGTCTCGAGGCAAGGCAGCACCATCAACTACACAAACATGTCAGGAAGATCTTCGCGTTTGGTTTCTTCAGTAGTCATGCTGGCTCGCAACACTCAAATACTTGTGGTCAGAGAGAAACATCCCATGTAATGGTCCATTCAATATTAGATTTCTTTCTTTAAACACATTGCCCTTTTTCCAGGTATTCGAGTAACCCACCGTCCGAACTACAGGCTGAACATGAGATCACATGTCGACCATTTCTCATGACCGGGTGAAAACGCGCCTCAATATTAAGCGTGCTCTTGAATACCTGGCATAGATATATGCCTGTAATAGCCTAGAGGAAAGGCTATGTAAAGCATTCCAACGTTGCGTGATGCACAGTGCCGTAGCAACAGCAAACAGGACGCAATTCCTTTACTTGCGAATATTTCACAAACTCTTCTTGCTTCCTTGGAGCGCTTCCAGTGCCACTAAAAGCATCGAGGTTCCTCCGGAGAAAATGTACCTCCGTCACTAAAATGAAAGAAACTTCTGGATGTTGAAAAACTTAGTTTTTTTATGTCTCATTCGTGACACCACTGCGAAAAAAAGGGCGCGCAAGACTACTAGTTGGATTGTTCGGCTGCACACGCCAGCAACGCTGAACTCTGCTTGGCTTTCCTGCCACGTTTCTCATATTTCAGAGAGTTTTTCCGCCTTACTGTAGAACCTACACCCCACTACCCCTGATCTGTTACCTCCTCCGAAGACATTTATAAAGGAGCTGAAAGTTTTTTCTCCATGAGCAACAATGCACTTTCTTTGTTGCACTCGTTGTTTGCTTTGACACGCTACGCTGTTTATAGCCTGTCAATTATTTTCTTCGTCATTGAAGTCATGTCTTTGGAATTGCATAGCACACATGCGCCCTACTTTTTAACACGAAAGTGTTTTATGCCGGGGTCCACCAAGTACATCCGTCACGGATATGACGTTGATAAAATGGACGCCAACAGGTGAGAAAGAAAAAAACCAAGAAAAACATACCCCGCTGGGAATCGAACCCACGACGTTGCGGCCGCGACGGCAAGCGCCCGACGCTCTACCGACTAAGCCAACTCGAGAGATGCTAGGTACGGCGCGAACGCGCCTTATATCTTTCACACCTTCTCTTTCGCGGCGGGCAGAGCGGGGCGGTGCCGCCGTCTGTGAGAGGTGAAAAGAAGTAATGCTTCACGATCGACACTTACTAGCGCTTACTCCGAGATTGCACGTGATATCGGAGGTCATGGTTAAGCGTCTCGATACCAGAGAGGTAGACTGGCCGCGCTGGCGTCGCCGAGGCACCCTTGACGCAGTTACGTTCTTTGCCTTTGTATTCGTGTTAGCGTGCGTCGGCTCATCGGAGTAGTGCAGCTTCCACGTGCACGAACGGGATTTCTCTGCCGCCGACTGCTTCAATTGCGAGAGCACCGACTAACAAAACTGCTGCAATATGCGTTGCAGATAGGACGCGATTTCGACGGGCGAATGTCGTGCCTTGGTGGAGCGAGAGCAGCGCCTGCGAGACAGAGGCCAGCGGGACGCACGCGTTTGCGACTCAGGCTACGAACCTCTACCTCCCGCGTTGCTGAAGTGCAGTGTGTGTTATGTATGCATGAGCACAGGCGTCGGCTACCCATTACTAGAAAGCGCACACCGTGCCGTTTCTCTCCTTAATTGACGACGCTTTGAAGAAGTGCATACCGGGTACCAATGTTGATTATGAGCTTGTTGATATCATCCTTACGCGCGATTCACGATTCGCTGTGTCCAAATATATGTTCACACCGTCAGCTACCTCAACGGTTTAATCATGATCATGGGCGTTAGTCGTCGTGATAGAGACATGCTGTCAACATGGGTGCATCCACGTCAAACGGTGCTATAGCTGCCAAACACGAATAGACATTGTACAAGCTCTCATATATCATAAGCACTACTTCTGTGAAGACACGTTTCACTTTCGTGTTATACCGATTCCTATGACGGAGGGATCAGCCATGTTTTTTTTGTGCTTCGAGAGGGAAAACGAAAACAGAGTCAAGGGTTTGTTCATTTTTCGCTTCAATAAGCCATTAGTCACTGCTTCCGATGGCAGTTACCAAATCTAAACTTTAAAAAAATTCGGCCGATCCCACGTATCGCGGGAATCGACGGTATATGAAGCATGCGGCAGGGAGGGTGACTGTGGCGCATTTTTTTTTACATTGAGCGAAACGTTTCGAAATGACGCTAGAGATATGTGCAAATGGTATACGCACACATATATGTTGAAGAATCGCACATGGGTTATATAACCAGTTGTTTACAGTTGCGTAACGATGCCAACAGCAACATGGGCATTAACAACAACAGACGCGGTAAGCTGATATATGTAGTGCTTATGCTTGTCCGTTACGCAGTAAACCACTTTACACCCTTAAGGGGGTTTTGCCGTGTCTATAACTAACACCCTTACACCTTAGGAAAAGGGTGCTTTCACATATCAAAACACCCATACCATAGGATGCTTCCAGTAGCCTAAACACCCTTATCACTGAAAAATGTGAAAAATAAAATCTACCAGTCAGGGGACACGCAAATACAGATGACATCAGCACAGAAGGTGCACGCACGAGCCAAACCGCACACACAACATAGCGTATTGTAAAATCCCACATGGACGGAGCGCTCGTGCTATACAGCCTTACACTGACCATCTGGTACATATAGCCATAGTATCTTAAGCCACCGTTCAGTGCCGGTGGAGATATTCCTGTTCCGTATAAATGAACATTAAACAAGAGAATAGGCGTATATTTATGGTACGCTTGTAGATATCCTTAAAAGAGACATGCCTTTTAATCTAAACTCGCCTAAGATCCGACCACATTTTACTTAGCGAGTCCCCGTTATCATCTGGCACGCTGTGGTACGGGCCATGGGTGTTTCGATAACCCATAACACCCTTACCTCCTAAAGGGTGTTTAGTTAGAGCATTACCCCTTCAAGGTTATTTTGGGGAAGGAAAACACCCTTACACCCTAATGTTTGCTAATTTTGGTTAGGCAAAAGGGTGTTTTGCTTGCTTGAAACCCCCTTAAGGGTGCAAAGTGGTTTACAGTGTATGATGAAGAACGCACGCACGTTTCACAAACCGGCGTGCATGTGTTGAAAGGGCTCTTGAGAGTCCTCAGGTAGATAGGGGTGAGCGGAATGGCTGTTATTTTAACTGATGGGGGCAACGCAGACCTCGCCAATTCCGCTGCTTGTCTGTGTGTATTCTGTGTCTGGCGGCCGGCGAAGTGGGATGCGGCCTACGTTGAAGTTACGCATCGCCGTGTTCTTATATGTGCCCACTCCTCCACATCTGCAATGAAGCCGCTTGCCGTGGACGATACAGTGGGCTCATTGCTCCAGGTTTCAGGAAGTGCTAACACGATAGTTTCTGAGGGCACAGCGTCCTTTTCGAGGTCGTGCACGTGCGCGTGCACAGACTATGTTGAGAGCGGCGAGCCTGAGGTGTTTGTTGGGGTTGTGTCATCGAATGAAGGTGGTAGCCCGGTCCAAGGCAACGTTTAGAAGCCTATTTGCTAGCCGGGTCATGTCGTCGACAGGCCGTCTGTCGGTAGAGCCGGCGAGATGTCGGAACCTGAAGTGACCTATCGCGTTGGTGAGTTATAGGCCGGTGAGGCTCGTAGCCCTGAAAAGTGCTCTGTAGACCAACTTCAGTGGTTGGCGCCAGTTGTACCCGTAAACCGTAAACTACCTGGGCGTATGTGGCCCTTCGTGACCTACATATAGTTATGGCGTTGCGCAAGAGGAAAAACTGTGTCTTCTTACACGAGATATTTTTCTGGCGTATATCATGGTTGTGCTGGTTCGCACTACCACGGGCACCCATATCAATTCTATTAAGAGGTGTGAGGTAGTGATGTGCTTCGTCCCGGCTGGGAGGACACTGCCTACCGTGGACGTTGGAAATTCAAGCCACAGTCGTACGAAGTTGCCGTATTCGTCACGCTCGATGTACCACGGGGTGGCCAGGTTTTCATTAACGAGGCCGTCGCTTACGTCGGCTTGCCGACGTAAGCGACGGCGTGCCGTATATCCCGTGCGGCTTGCCGATGCTCAGGCAAATTGAGGCTGGTAGGAAACCCATGTCGATTGCGTTAACCTTGCTCACCTTGGTAAGGGCATCCCTGTGTACCTGCTCGTTCTTATAGCCAGTTATGTTACCGCATGCGGGATGACAAACCACGTTTTCCGCAGCATCGAGGCAATGTGCATTATAGCGGTCGACGTCCACATTGCTGTGCTGGTGTATGCCGTCAGGACTCTTAGCGGCAGCTTTTTCGCGTGTCACAAAGAGGCTCTCAATCAATCTGACGTCATACTCGGTCAGCATAAGACCATCGCCTAGCCTCATAACAAATGAAGAGAACACTGCGTCATTCTGGCGGACCGCGTGGACGAGTGGATGACAGTCGAGCGTCTTCCAGCGCAGTTCTGCCTACAGCTTCCTCACTTGCCTTGCGTTTCAATGTCTATGTTCGCGGTTATTGAGTTGACTGAGACTGTGAATCACCGGTGGCACATGGACTGTGGTATGCGGGTATGTGCCACACTCGACTGGTGGAAGAGGGCGTATTGCGGTATTCATGTCATGACCAGTGAATCATGTTCGTCATACACTGATCCCCTGCCATGCCAATTTTGGTATATTACAAGTTATGGAGACGATCAGGAGAGCGCCCAGACGTAGGCGGCTCAGATAGATAGAGAGATACGTACATAGAAACGGTCAAAGTGCCTGAGGTACGTTAATGAATGCTGCTCATCCGGCCCGTAGCCAGGAATCTTTTCGGGGGGGGGGGGGGGCTCACTCGCTGAAAGCCTTGACTATTTGAGAAAAATGCGTACTTTCATTATTTATTTTCGGTAAAACACCATATATCATAAAAATTTCGGGGGCCGGGGAGCCGGGCCCCCGAGCACCTCCCCCCCTCCCCTGGCTACGGGCCTGCTGCTCATTTAAAAAGAAAACTACGCTTGCTTTAATTTTCGAAGTTGTGATCTCTTGCTGCTAGCGCCAAGGACGCTTTTTTGTTCGAGGCAGTACCACGACCCTTAAGAGAGCTGATGCTGGCGATAACGGTTCACACTGGCGAACCGGAACATTGATTCCCACTTTTGTTTTTCTGTGCTCCTTGACGAATACAGTTTAGTAGTGAGTTCGAAGCATTGTAGGCCGCGGTGAACGTTGGAAATAGGAAAATGTTAGCGCAGCTCTCACTTTTGTAGCTGCGTCATAAAAACACTGTTCTAAACTTGAAGTGGTACTTTATAGGAATGGAAGTTTATGCTTCTGCCAAAAAGGCTGAAAGTGTTTAGGGACAGTAATTATTTGCGCGAGTTGACGACACATGTTTAAATTCAACAGCACAAGGAAGACGGGCAAGGTAGGCTGGAACGACGACATGCCAGGCACTGCCTGCGGCTTTCTTTTTATATAGTTTCTAGCTCTTATTTTTACGTCTTCGATGAGATATAGAATATAAAGAAGAATTTAGCTTGCGTTGTGGCGCTAATTGAAAAGTCCGCGATGTCCGTCAGCAATAAGCTTTGGCAGTCTAATTTTTTTAGTTGTTACACGAAGAGGCATCTCAAACGTAGACGTAATATTATCGTGTGCTAGAGAGCAGAATTTTGTTACATTCGTCTGTCCTGCGCCTTCATTCTTTGTACTCGTTAACTATGGTGTACTGTGGTGTGCGACCCTGGGAAAAGAATTGCCTCTGCATACATATTCGAATCGGATAGGCATCCGATTCGAATATGTATGCAAGCTGATTACAAACGAGTTAAGATTGAAACACAAGCATTGTGATCACTGAAACCCCAAACGTGCGATCAAAAACGCAACCGCCCGGCGTTCGATCAAAACAAAAAAAACATGGCTGATCCCTCCGTCATAGGAATCGGTATAACACGAAAGTGAAACGTGTCTTCACAGAAGTAGTGCTTATGATATATGAGAGCTTGTACAATGTCTATTCGTGTTTGGCAGCTATAGCACCGTTTGACGTGGATGCACCCATGTTGACAGCATGTCTCTATCGCGACGACTAACGCCCATGATCATGATTAAACCGTTGAGGTAGCTGACGGTGTGAACATATATTTGGACACAGCGAATCGTGAATCGCGCGTAAGGATGATATCAACAAGCTCATAATCAACATTGGTACCCGGTATGCACTTCTTCAAAGCGTCGTCAATTAAGGAGAGAAACGGCACGGTGTGCGCTTTCTAGTAATGGGTAGCCGACGCCTGTGCTCATGCATACATAACACACACTGCACTTCAGCAACGCGGGAGGTAGAGGTTCGTAGCCTGAGTCGCAAACGCGTGCGTCCCGCTGGCCTCTGTCCTCGCAGGCGCTGCTCTCGCTCCACCAAGGCACGACATTCGCCCGTCGAAATCGCGTCCTATCTGCAACGCATATTGCAGCAGTTTTGTTAGTCGGTGCTCTCGCAATTGAAGCAGTCGGCGGCAGAGAAATCCCGTTCGTGCACGTGGAAGCTGCACTACTCCGATGAGCCGACGCACGCTAACACGAATACAAAGGCAAAGAACGTAACTGCGTCAAGGGTGCCTCGGCGACGCCAGCGCGGCCAGTCTACCTCTCTGGTATCGAGACGCTTAACCATGACCTCCGATATCACGTGCAATCTCGGAGTAAGCGCTAGTAAGTGTCGATCGTGAAGCATTACTTCTTTTCACCTCTCACAGACGGCGGCACCGCCCCGCTCTGCCCGCCGCGAAAGAGAAGGTGTGAAAGATATAAGGCGCGTTCGCGCCGTACCTAGCATCTCTCGAGTTGGCTTAGTCGGTAGAGCGTCGGGCGCTTGCCGTCGCGGCCGCAACGTCGTGGGTTCGATTCCCAGCGGGGTATGTTTTTCTTGGTTTTTTTCTTTCTCACCTGTTGGCGTCCATTTTATCAACGTCATATCCGTGACGGATGTACTTGGTGGACCCCGGCATAAAACACTTTCGTGTTAAAAATCTCCAAACTTCGAAACACCGGAGAAAACGTTCGGCTTGTCTGCATGCGGGACGCATGCAAGCAGCATAGGTGAAATGCGTGCCATCTGGCTGTAGACAGACGCTGCCTCGCTGGAGATTTTATTGCAATGCCATCGGAAGCGACGCAGAAAGCCGCGTCAAGCAGGAGAAGCTAACGTCGTTCCAGTGGAGCTTCGACCGCAGGCGGCTCCTAATGCAAACAGAAAGACTATATATGGACTCGTCGCTCTTTATTGATTCTTGCCCTGGCGTGTGTGCCATAGCTGGTCGCTCACGCGAACTTGTCTGACGTTATTGCTGAACTTCCTGTCTACTTTTGCGTTTCAACCCTTAGATATTGCGTACATGTTTTGCCATCAGAAAACGAAGTAGGTTTCAGTGCACTAGTCTTTGAAGTCTATGAAGATTTATAAGATGAACTATCGTATGAGCTGTAGTGCGATTGACTACGATTGAGTGCGTTCATTGGCGTGAGCATTACACGTACCTCGTACCTCATATCTTCTCGCATATGAGCTACGAACAATCGACAGTGTCGATAAAGGACTTTTTTGTCCCTTGTCTCGGAAGTCTGTGTTAATGAAGTAATTCATGGATTAGCAACCAGGCCAAGCATGCAAATCCATAAAGTACGCTGTGCAGAGGTGTCCACATGATAAATGTCTACGTATAATTCCCTGTATGCCCGAAAGTGTCTGTGTGTGTGGTGCATGCGCATAGCAGGCATAACGCACACTTGGCAATTAGGTCCACAAAAGGGTTGAAAGTATCCCCTTTTATTAGGCTTTTATACGTCCATGCCTTACACATGTGAAGGAGCATAACTGACGCGTAAAATCAATCAGAAACTCTGCGAAAGCCATTTCCATACACACGAGAGTATGCACTTTTATAATATTCATCGACGAACCACCGGAGGGGTACGTTACATTCCAGCGCGCTACTTCTGCACATGGCACTAAGGCACCCTAGAAACTTTTTATCTACAGTTTACATTAATTTTCGATCGGCTCAGTCGGGACGAGCTCTTTATGTAAACTATTATTACATATCTGTGCTAGAACACAGAGATTCACATGATGACTGGTTACGGCTCGCAATAGGTGTCCTATAAATAGCCCAGTCGTGTGGGGAGTTTCAATATAAACCAAATTATGAATAACACCTCGATAAGAACTCGCGAAGAAACACGCATAAGCAAATTAAAAGAGAATAACCGCACAAGATATACGTGAGGCAAACAGGAGCCATAATGACCTTTGTTGCGTGGAGCAGATGTCATTCAAAGTTTGATGGCCCGGGTATTAAAACACGCCCTAGATGCTGTCAGATACGTCGCGGGAACGCCGACCCCTAGTCTATCCCCTTCGCTGAGGCTCAAAACGCATATCGACCGAGTTGAAAATGCCCTTTCAGCTCCCTCCGCGCTCCCTGGACATTAAAAGGAGCACATAAATGCAACCGTCGATGTTCCTGTCGGATGTGGTCGTGAGACGACCAGACTGTTTAAGCTGTTTGCTTTATCAGTTTACTTCTTCGAGTACGCTTTATCGCTCAAGCTAACGTTTCTCCCTCTCTCTCTCGCTTTTGTATCGTTTATGCGCGTGCTTTCGCTATGTTCTGAGTTCTGCCCTCCTGTGGCCATTTCACCAAACAGCTAACGCGTGATGCGTCACAGATTGTCTCTCATCTATTGCGGATAGTTGTGTTTTTATATGCTTTTCCATATTTTGTCGGTGGCAGTGTCCGAGTTGAATAGTGTTCAAGTGCGTGACATAGATACAGAAATGAAAAAAGAAAAAAAAAACAAGTAAGCAATATCGCTTTCTATCCTTGTTTTTGCTTAGGCTCAACGTTCCGTCTTTTCATGGCTAGCCGATTCAGAGCACCGAAATTTGCACCACGAGCACGTCCGCTTTCGAGAGTGCGCGAAATTCGGCGCGTCTCTATTTCACCCTCTCCTCATGCTCAACGCATTTCAATTCCCACACTCACAGTCTTCTAGATGCCAGATCACAGACAAACCGAGCATGTGTGCTGAGGGCTTCAATTATAACGGTACCTTCACTAAAATATCCTTTCACTTTTACAATTTTATTGGAGTGCATACTCACGAACGAGCGCAGCGAGTTGTGTTTCCCGCGTATTTCATCATGTCCCAGCCTGACTTTACAGACGCAACGTGCAGAGGCATAAATGTTTGTGTTCAAGAACTGCAGAATACATTGGGAATAACTTTCCAGGCGTTCGCCTGCAAGTTTTGGACTTTATTGCAGCGTTTACACACGCGCTGTCTGCGGCTACCTTTACTTTTCAATGGTTGGCTAAAGAAGAAGCTAAAGAAGAAAACGTATGTGCCACATTGTTTCAAAGACGTTGTGTCAACAATTGGTGCTACTGGGGATATTTAATATACTGTGGCTGGGTATCTGGGGCAACGAGGAGACCAACGAAGACACCGATGGTCGAGCCTGGCTTCATCGATATGTAATAAGGACGCTGCTCCTTTCGGCGCATTGGAAATTGTATCCCGCCAGCATTAATATGATCTCTAGTTCCCCCAATGAGTGCTCCAGTCGCGGGTAATATTTGTACGTTTCGACCACTTAATATTGCTGCCACATGACGGACCTGCGCAGAAGTAAATCAGATTAGCACACATTTGTTATGAAATGCTGGTAAGACGCTTGCCAGCGCACCTGTGGGCTTCAATCTATGTTTAAAATCGACGTTGCATGAAAGAACTACAGTGATCACAATAGCCAGAGGGGTCGACATAACGCTAGTCACCAGTGTCGCACCACCCAGTGTCTGCTTAACGCAGCTATAAACAATGCATGACCGCTGATATAGATTATGGCATGATTATGGTTATTCGCATGACATGGTTATTCGCAGCGTCGGATTAAACATAATGAAAGAGTAGCAAACAATAGTCTTAAATAAAAAACGTATTGCGAGAGCAATGCAACCTCATAGAACCAGTATAAATACAGAAGTTAAGGTGAAGGTGCGAAACTTGAAGAGATGAAAAATTTGAACAATGGGTGTGGCTGCACACCCCGTGTTCTCGAATTTTTCATCACTATAAATACAAAGATATGAAGCCAGATCTAGAACTACAGAACAATTCAGGAGGTGGAAGATCATTATCGACAAAGAAAAAGTAAAGAAAGAAACAAGAAACTTTGCACCATCCTCTCGGTCGTCGTTGCGTAAAACTCAAATATAATACCTTTGGAGCGTCCACGATTAGCAGAGCGATGTTTCATTCGCCCGTACGGTAACTTTATCAGTGAGACCGAAGTGCGCAAGAAGGAGATGTGGAAATATGTGCCGGTCTCGAGTATGCCTTTCGAATTCTTGCCGGGCAATGAACTGCATTCCAACAGCTGCTGTGCGCGGCCATAGTAATGCCAGGCCTGTGTGTAGTCCCAGGGGCGTAGCCAGAAATTTTTTTCGGGGGGGGGGGGGGGGTTCACCATACTTTAGGTATGTTCGTGCGTGCGTTGTATGTGTGCGTGTATATATACACATGAAAAATTGAAAAATTTCGGGGGGGGGGGGGCTTGAACCCCCCCAACCCCCCCCCCTTGGCTACGCCCCTGGTGTAGTAATAGTTTTTCTGCCCGCAGCTGTGACGAGAACGGAAACAGAATATAAATAAAGGAAGGTAAGAAGAAGAAAGAAATGAGAGAAAGAAAGCAAGCAGTGGAATCTGTAATAACTGCATTGTAAGAGAAGAAAGGAAGCAAGCAAGCAAGAAGAAAGAAAGAAAGAAAGAAAGAAGAAGGAAAGAAAAACAGGAACGTAAAAAGGTTAGCGCAACTTGCTCTATGTCGCGCAAGGCTGTATCACGGCAGAGCTTGTGGACATCTAGCTGGTACTGGCTTGGCTTTTACCCACTCACCTCTCTCTTTCCCACCCCTTGCTATACTATACTATAGATGACTATGCTATACATGGCTATACATGGCTATGTTTATTTCTATTTATTTGTTTCTCTCTCTATCTACTTCTTTCTCTTTCTCTTTCTTTTACAACGAAAGCTGTTATGAGTTCATTTCAACGGCCGTTTTTGGTGCCGTAGTTGTCCGCCGCCGCCGCCGGTGTCCGTAACCACTATCGCTCGAAATAAGAAAAAAAAACGAAATAAGAAAAAATTTCCAGGATGGAACAGGGTTCGAACCTGGGCCCTCTGTGTGGGAGACCAGTGTTGTACCTCAGAGCCATGCCGTTCTTGGAACTACCTTGCAAGAAGAAGCTATACAGGCTTGATGTCCAGAAGGAACCGCATTAACATATGTAATTTAGTGTGGTACAAGAGTCAAATAACAACCACGCACCACTCAACGCGAATTCTGTAACCAGGCGTCACACAATGGGAACTGCGCAACGAGTGGGCTGTTGGATGCTTCCAACCCATTACAAGGGGCTCTGCAATAATTCTTCATCGTCATGAGGCACAACACGAACAAAGTGCGCATAATGCCTTACATGTTTTTAGCGGGTACCACGGCTCTCCGTTGAATGACGAAAAATGGCATAGTGGCTGTTTCCCTACTTCGCAGAAATTATGATGAGTTATAGCGTAGTGGGTTCCTCGCAAGCGAACTTGCATTGGTTGCCAAGGAAGCCCATAAGCCCATCATCCATTTCCTCAGGATCTCAATAAAGTTCTTTCCTCCTCTCTCTGTCTCTCTTTCCCACGTCAACGTATGTTATATTGCATGGTGGGAGAGTGAAATAGCGACCGGGCGTCACATAATGCGAATTACGTAACTGGTGAGCCGTTTAAAGCTTCCAATCCATTACAAGGGCTGAGCCACAATTCTTCATCGTCATCATTCGTCACGTAAACAAAGTGCACATAATGCCTTACATATGTGTAGCTGGAACCTCGCTTCTGCGCACAATGACGAGTAATGGCGTTGTAGGTGCTGCCCAAGTTCACAAATATTGTGATTTATAGCGTAGTGATTACCTTGCTAGAGTACTTGTATTAGTAGCCCCAAGAGAGTTTACAACGGGCTCTAGAAATGCCGCTCTTCCAGCTTTCGCTGTGACTGTGCTGAGCTTTCCGCGCAGGCCTGGCGTTTTTTGTCTTTTTTCACTCTCTCTCTCTCTCTCTCTCTCTGTAGTCGTTCTCTCGCCTTCTATCACTTTCTGTCTTTCTTGCTTTTCTTTCTCTCTTTCTCCTTATTTCTCTCTCTATATATACTCCATCCCACCTTCTCCTTTTCCTTTTCCTAACCATCAGTTCGCTATCCCACCCATTTACTATACTCTACAAGGCTATGCTATACTCTGGTAACGTGCCTGGATAGCCGAGTAATCACGACACTTGCCTTCGGATCGTGGGTACGCCGGTTCGAATACCGCCTCACGAAAAATTTTCCTCCTTCTCTTCCTCTCTCTCTTTCTCTCACTTTCTTTCTTTTGCTCGTTTTCTCGCCCATCAGGGTTATTGCATCCCACGTCGAACAAATCGGAGCACGTGTTCTGGGAGCGAAGCAGAAGAGGACGAAGAGGAAGAAGAGGGTGAAGAGAGCGTGTACAGGTTCATGATGATGATGACAATTTTCTGTGTACGACGCACGGCGGATCTCCATCATAACAACTCTGCTGACAAAATGTAAAAGAAAAAAAATCAGAAACAAAACCAAAGAAGAAGTGAAGGAAGAAAAGCCAGGAAGGTGATGGAGGAGAACTAAAAATAGAATTGTATTGGATGAAGGGAGTAGGAAAGGAACGAGAAAAATAGAGGTATGCGAGCTAAAAAGAATAAATAATGAAGAAATGATAATAAAGTGACATGATAACAAAGTGACATAACAACTAAACATTTTAGTTCCTTAGCCTGTTGCACGCTTAAGCAATTCCTTACGAAAATGGCGCTCTCAGCTCCGACTAAAGCGCACCTGACAGCAATTCTGTAGGATTTTGTGTACAGGCGTACGGGTAGAAGCTAATTTTTCTCAAGTAAAAAAGTGTTTATTTAGAATTTCGTGGCTCTTGTGAGGCAGGACTTTAGAATTATTAAGCGCACATCTGAAAAAGAAGCACGGTAGATATTTTTGGCAACTACTGTTCAACATCGGGTAGACATATAGCCGACGCATAGCCAAAAAAGTCACAGTTTCGCCGCAACGGCGAAGCAATGAATGCGATACCAACCAATTGGAATGTAACGCGAAGAACGGAAAGCAGCTCAAAATTGCCAGCGCGTCGCTCGAGCCCAAAGAACGCACGAAAAGAAGGCACACAGGACGAGCGCGAACTAACATGCGCAACAGCTCTACACTTGAAGCGCACTTCTCAAACATAAAGCAGGACGCACGAAACGAGCGAACAGGTACACAGAGGACGAGCGCGAACTAAATGTCGCAGTTGTTACTTATTTATGTTTGAACAGCGCGCTCCTTTCGCAAACGCGGCTGCTGCAGCCAGCGAAGTGACCTTCGTTCGCTCTGTGACTTCAATGCGTACATCGCGGGGGAAGCACAAGACATACAATCCCCCGCTCCACCACCCCGCCCACCCCCTTCTTTCCTGGAGATAAGCGCACGAAGGCGACCACTCCCTGTAGGGCGAAGAGCAATGGCGTTTGCAGGAGCGGGGCGACGACCTTTAAAGCGCGCCCCACGCGCACTGCGTGCCATCTCGGTTGTCACCAAGAGAGCATGCTGAAGTAAATGGTGTATATAAATAGCTCGCCGTTAGCAGGCTGAAAGGCGGGACTAGTCGTGGCCTAGCCGTCTAACGCCGCGTGCTGCGAAGCGAGAGGTCGCCCGTTCGATTGCGCGCGTCGGAAAGGTTTCTGAATTATTTATGTGGCTTTTATATATATATATATATATATATATATATATATATATATATATATATATATATATATATATATATATATATATACGGTGCATGACGACGGCGACGGCAAAAACCAGCCGAGAGTGTCCATATAATTGCTATCGCAATAAAAGTTCAATTCAACACATATATACGCGGCTCGCCCTTTCAATCTTCCCCCTCCCCACTCTGTATCTCTTTCTTTCCCCAAACATCATCGCGCTAAGGGGGATTTGAAGTAGGAGAGAGAGAGAGAGAGAGGTTTATTTACAGAAAGGCAGAGAGGTCGGCCTGAGCGATATTATGCTCTAACCTGCTACTCTACACCGGGGGTGGGGAAAGGGGAGAAAAAAGAATGATGGATGACGATGGTAAGTAAGAGAGGTGAGTATGTACAGTCCCGTCTAGGTGGTGCAGTGCTATAGCCGCGCATCCAGTCCAGTGGCTTGTAGGAAAGCTGCAACCGCTCTTATGACCACAGTTGTGCTGTTGGCGTCAGGCCATGGGCCCAGCACAACCTCATCAGTTAATGGCCTATTATGTACTCCTTCAGTCGAGGAAATCAGTTTCTGTCGTTCGCGTGCGTATGCTGGGCAGGTACAAAATATGTGCTCAAGTGTTTCTGGCACTTGACAGTGATCACAGTTGGGACCGGTATCACTGCAGCCGATGATATGTGCATAACGTCTTGTGAAGGCCACACCAAGACGAATTCGGTGAATCATACTTGTGTTGTGTCGTTTTAATTTACGAGGCATACAGAACCTCGTTTCGGGATCCCATTTGTGTAATCGCCGGTGTCGTCGCTCCGGTTTCGTCCAGTGCTCAAGTGTGAGGTCACGCATTACGTACCGAAGCAGGGCGTTCGTGTCTGGCCGTGAAAACGCAGTGCGCACTTCAGGGCCACTGGTCAAGGCTCCTTTAGCTTCGGCGTCTGCGTCTTCGTTTCCCATTATGCCGCAGTGGGCAGGAATCCATTGGAAGGTGATGAGGTGGCCATTTGTTGAAGCAACCTGAAGAAGCTCCATAATTTCTATGGCTAAAATGTAGTATGGACCTTGTCTCATGACACAATTAATGGTTTGCAAAGCGGGTTTCGCATCGCAGAATATTGTCCATGTACGAGGTTGCTCTCCAGAAATGAATCTTATTGCCTCCCGGATAGCAACAAACTCTGCGGCAGTTGATGTGGTCTTGTGGTCTATTTTGAACCGTCGAGCTATAACCATTTGTGGGATGACAAAGGCTGCAGCAGAGGTACATAGCGTGGTAGATCCATCGGTGTACACGTGCATGGTGCCATCGTACGCTGTATAAATGTGATGTAGGGTCAGTTGCTTGAGGCCAATTGGTGAAACTAGGGACTTCTTCGTAATCCCAGGAATCACAAGGCTAACAGGCTTTGAAGTAGGCCTTGATATGTGAGACAAGGACGTTTTGTATATACCATGAACGGCCCGATACACTGTAGCAGTACAATAACAAAACTACTAAAAAGAGACTTCAAATTCATCAGGACAAAGCATCGGTTCAATCATCTCATTTTCATTGGCTTCCAGGTTTCATCACGAGTGGCGTCAGTCTTCTATGCTCTGGCACAATTTCTTTATTTTTAAGCTTGCGTGCGAAAAACGAAAAGGAACATCTAAAAAGAAAAAAAACATGGTTGATCCCTCCGTCATAGGAATCGGAATAACACGAAAGTAAAGCGTGCCCTTACCGAAGTAACTGAATGTTTACTGTAAATTGATAAAAGAGAGATCGCACAATGTATATTGATGTCTGGCAGCTATGGCACCGTTAACGTGGATGCACCCACTTTGATGCATGGTGGTACATCTCCATGCCGACGACTAACGTCCATGTTCAATGATTAAACAAACGCATGTGGTAGCTATAGTAGTTAACTGTGAAAGCGTAATCCGAGAACGAGGTGCGATAGCCAGAACAGCGTCGCATATTGGACGCAGAGCTTGGTCGCCATCCCTCGGCATGTTAAAATGTGATTGAACACCACGGCAAGACTAGGGGGAAACGCAAAGTGCGTCGTGCCGCCCCCGTAGCTCGGCCGCGATTTTTTCTCGGGGCGAGCGCGCGAGCGGGGAACGCGATGTTACAGCCAGGTGAGGCAGGCGCGCGTCGCAGAGCTATTTTTGGTTTGGATTAGCGTAATGCTATGAGCGAGGCCGACGCTTTTACGACGCTTGGGCTGAGGTCGCCACCTCGCGGTGTGTTAAGGCACTGACAAAATTGAACTTCTATTGAAAACGTGCCGAATGGGACGGACGCGTAACACGTTGCAGGTGCTAGTCGCGGAGGCCACACTAATGACGAATTACATTACTTTACCGCTCCCAGAGGACACCACCACCCCGCTGACCGGGAGAGTGGTAGATATAAAAGGCGCGTTTGTAAAGCCCCTAGAGTCTGTGACCGTGGCGCAGTGGATAGCGCGCCCGGCATCTGTTGTTGCGGACCGAGCGGTCGTGGGTTCGATGCCCGTTGACGGAACTTTTTTGTTTGCTTTCTGATAGTGTACTTTTTTCTGCGTCATTTCCGTGACGGAAATACGTCACTGAAGTCTTCGTGGACCCCGGCATAAAACACTTTCGTGTTAAAAAAATCACAGCATATCCACGTAGTGAATGATGATGAGTGGGCGAAGCTGCGGAGGTTCATCGGTAAACCGTGAATCTTCCGTGAATTCTGCCAAGTACATCATCACCGACGTGAGATCGGGCGCGTTTATACTAAAGGTTCGATGAGAGTTATGAAGACTTGCAGCTCACTTTAATTTTACATGTACGCTGTGAATTTTCATTGTTTAGAAAACCATTGCTTTAGAAAACATCTACCGTCTTTCGTTAAGCAGCTGGCGTCTTTTCGTTTTGCTTTAGAAACATCTGGCGTCTTTTCGTTTTGCTTTTAGAAAACATCTGGCGTCTTTCGTTGGTTTATTTCATCAATCAACGGCGTTTTGAACAAAATTTTTATTGTTTAATCACGCACAGGAGAAATCTCACCAGGCACTACCTTGGAGGTAAACAATGGCTGCTAATGGGAATGAGAGACAGAAGAAGTCGGCTTTTAGCTAACACTTACACTTCTACTTCTACTAACGTTTCCTACTGGAACATGCCAATGGCTGCTAATGGGGAATGAGAGACAGAAGAATTCGGCTTTTAGTTAACGCGCACGCTGCGAATTTTTTATTGTTCAACAATGCACAGGAGAAATCTCCCACCGGCACCACCTTGGAGGTCAAGATCTGGTACTAGTGTTAAGACTGGTTACGCACTACGACGGGGACGAACGGGTGCCGCTTTAAGGAGCTTCGCCCCTAAAAAGAAACAACAACGCACATGTTCCGTTACAGTAAGTTATGAGGACGCGTGGAAAAAAGTACGACGAACAGCATTCACTGCGGAGTAGATCTCGCGCAAAGCAGTACGCGCTTACAGGCGATGAAACTCCTGCGCCCCGGTTCGTACCATGACCATTAGGAATGCTTTAGTTGGTATAGCAACAAGATTAAATTGTCATTCCGGAGTATTGTCGTAACACTCGTTCATTCCTTTATTTTTTGTATTAGAAGAATAAGCGTGAAATAAATGAAAAGCCGCCAGTACAACAACAAAACTACCGCTCAGTTCAGAAGAAGAAAATAACTCTCCCTGGGCTCCTTGTTCCTGCTACTGCAGGAGGCAGGCAATTACCGCTGTGAAACGCAGACCGCACAAAAGAGAAATGGAAGAGGTGTCTGCCGGTAGAGGGATCCAGGGTCGTACGTATTACTCTCTAGAGAGTGCTACCAAAACCTTTCTTTGTGCCCGTTATCTGTTCCCAACCACAATTTCTTTCTCATCGCCGGATCGCTCAGCTTTCTTCATTCAGCTGCATGCGACAGGAACTCGCTGCATAATATTGCCCCTTTAATGAAAGCCGCTGGGAATGCTCCCTTTCTTCAGCTCATGGAAAAGAAACGATTGCGATAAATTGTAAGCGTAGCACGAAGGATGAAATAAGAAACAATGCGTATTCGCAGAGAACCAGTCGTTTATTCCAGCGGCGCTTCAAAAACAAAAAAAAAACAAAAAAAACGCTTGTTTCAAAGCTCACTCAATCTATAGAATGCGAACAAAACGTTTTTTTTTTTTTTTGCTTCATCGCATTGACGAAAAAGGCTCGTTTTAGGGCTTCTTCTTTGTCGGCGTACGAAAACGTGATGCGTTTAGCCACGTATAATCCATCAAAAGAAGCTCGTTCTGTTCACCATTTCTGAGTAGGGCTCATTCAAATGATAGGAAGCTTGCGTGACTTCGAGGAACAGCAACATATATGAGGGATTATTAGAAATACAGAATCCTTGGACCCTGGTCCCAGCTACTGTCCGCCCGGACTACCCTAGTATGTTCTTTGGAAGGTTTATAACCGGTTGAAAAATTAAAAATTTGCGGTAACATATTATTTGAACCTTTTCCTCCTTACCTTTCCTGCAGTTACTCCGTGCCCCTGTGCAGATTAGCCTACCAGATTGCTAACATGGTTAACATTTATGCCTTTTTTTTTCTCTTGTTTTCTCTTTTCACCTCTTAAGTGCTACTTACTGTTGGTTACTTTGATGGATTCGCACAATTGGGCTATAAGCAACATTGATTTGCATGCTTAAGATATTTAATGTAAACCTCAGCGTTCAACTGTGACGACTCCCACCACGGGTATTCTGCATATTCTTTTCTTCAGTTGTGTCAAACTTTGGTCCCTCTTGCACGCAAATTCTCGGCGTGCCGCATAAGAGCATGGTCTTTATCCAAAACTATAGCTGTAACAGACGTTTGGAGTAGGAGGTTCGAATAGCAGTAGACTTAAACAACAGTAAAAGTTCTCAGGCCCATTTTCTTGTTGCCTCAACGGCTATCAAGCAGGCCTGCACAGTGGGACAACACTACTGCTACCTCTATGAAATAATGAAGACCCGTTGATTCCAACCGCTTGAATTTGCTATTACCTTCAGCACACATGCCATGATGAAAAAAAGAACATAAAAAAGAACAAAACATTGACTAATAGGCAAACTTTATGCGCAGTATGGAGAAAGTCGTTATGCTACTCATAAGCATGTCGTAATGGTCGTGCAGTAGAGTTCTTCATTTGAATAGCATTACAAATTAACCTTTCAAGTAGGTGTGACTACCAGCAATTTGCGAAGACTGAGAGCCGAGCTTAACGTGCATACCGTCAACTACTAAGGGACTTATACTTTGCTAGTTTAATTTGGTTAAGTACGAAGCTTCGATGAGTTAAGTGATGTTTCAACGCACTTAAATGTCGTTGCACAAATCGGCTTGACGAAACTATTGGGTACGGATTAGCAAGCAATCACCCTTAGCAAGTTGCATAACCAACCCCATTTTAAAAGCCATTCAATCTGTTCTAAGTCTAATGCACCGTTATAATATTGTCTTCACGCCTATCAAGCAGTAACTTGGTGCCTCAAATATGCTTCTATTCTGTCCACTTACACTGGAAGGATAAACAAAGCAATAAAACTACTCTTACTGCTGAACCGCTAAAGTCGCGCACGAAGACCTACTAGCACCCGTGCCAAGCCGGTTGCACGTTTCAATGAAAAAATAAAGCTGTGTTGTTTCGTAACTGCAGTCTAGACTTCAAGGCGTCAACGGCTGTGTAGTTTGCCGCATTGAAAGCAGCGGTGGATTTAACTCCGTACAATATACAAAGCGTCAAGACTGTCAAAAGAAGTGATTGAAATCGGCATATATAACATGTAAGAGTAGCAGTGCCGATTGAGCTTTACGATTGTTGCAAGCCTGATCTTTCGGTCACTTTCAAAATGAAAGTGCCAGAACTCTTAATCCAGAGTCTGATATACGCGGTGCTATGTAGCAATGTAGCAATAAATTTACGGTCGTGGCGCCATTGTTGCTGACGCTTACTAAAATTTATGGTCGTATTTGAGAGTGGAGTAACCTTTTAATGTCTGCTTTACTGTGCCGCCACAGACGATCGCTTAGTGTTTACCCAGTCAAGTTTCTTTAGGACGGCTTGCTAGGAAGGAAAGCAATGCGTAGTTAACGTTGTGTCTACTTTTGTGGCATTCACAAGTCTGGCATGCAATAGTGTGAATCATCACGGCAAAAAGTGAAAGCCCCGCCTTGTGCACAGACGTCTTTGTATAGGAGTATCCAGTAAAAGCGATGCCTTGTAAAAGCTCATAAGGTACTGAAAATTACAATTGAAAATTACAATGAAACGTGAAACGTGTGTACTGAACTACGCGCAAATTCCGCCGAATTTTACTGCTTCGATGTTTGTTCAGAGCCAGTAAGCTAAGCAGCGTACATAATAAATCATCGATAAGGAGATCAACAAACAACGGGCTTGTGGATGGTCATACCACGAATTTTACCAGAGGTATACAATGGCGAGCAGCTACATAGAGCTATGTGCCTAATCGACGAATTGATATGAATTCTTTTTAGTGTTCTATACAAAAGCATGCACGAAGACCTCATGCCACTGTCTAGTGAGCCAACTAAGTGCCTAGTAAGCGCATTATTTTGAGCACCAGTTACAGACATCTGTCCACAGATAATGAAATTAGTAGCCATTATTGCAGGCAACATAAACACTTCATGCAAACCTCATTCTCTATCCGCTGTAATCATCACAAGCTTCGCTTTATCTATTGACGCGAGAAAGCCTTAAATCATCAGGGGCGCTGCTGCGCCCCAGATGAGTTTAGCAGTTACAGATAGTCTTGGCGGTTAAGCGTGAACCAAGTTACTTTTCTTCGAATGAAATATAATTTAACTAAGGCCGAAAGATATGAATTGCGCATGTTTGGTTTTTGTACAGTTATCCGACCGAAAGTTGAAATTCATATAAAAAGTGCGACAAACTATCAAGCTCATTGCCTGATTTGTCTCATTGGAAATAATAAGTAAACTGCCAAATTTCTCTTGAACGAGAGCCCTTCTCACAAAGTAATGTGTTTGATAGCTGCCTAAAATGTTCAAATCGTCAATTGAAAATGTAAGGAAATTATAATGCAAGTTTCACGTTGCTCTTATTAGACGTCTGTTTTTAAGGATCCTAACCGTTTTGCGTGCAGTAGATTTTTCAGGGCATTTGCTTCTCTCGCCAAAGCTGCTGATGTCTTAGAGAGAGCTCTTTGTTATACGATCAATCTCGAAGTTCAACCTATTTGAACATTTATCATCGTTTTTCGAGGCTCTTACTGCCCTTTGAGACTCTATGCCGAGCGACGGAAGCACTTACGATACATTAATCTCAATTAGTTAGGCAGTAGGAGTGGTTATTCAATCACACAGTTTTGTGTTTCTCTGCTGTGGCTCCCGACTCCAAGAAATCGTATATATGTGGCAAATAGGGTATTTTCCGCATATTAGGATTGCGAGGTAATAAACAGCGCCGCATATAGCAGTCGCTTCTTCTTCTAGCAGACATTAATAATGCATATAATACCTGCACAAAAAGTATATGAGTTTTTCTTTTTCTATTAAATATGGGATTTTAATCTTACAATACAGTGTATTACCGTTTTTACATCACCGTCTAGGTAAGTAACTACCTGAGCACGCGGGACTTGGTTCGCTCGTTATGACACCCAGCAATGCCCGCTTCGGATGCGTTTGGACCAACTGGACTCGAGACCATATTCTGTAAACAAGATTGTAAGACCATGCAATTGTGCATCAAGGGCGCAGAAGGCAACGAAAGCGCTACTTCAATCCCTAAAAGAAACGGATTTGAGTGACCGCCTGTAGACTGGATCTGCTTGTGATTCTGTCACCATCTTCTTTTTTCTTCAGTCTCTCTTTTAGCCCCTTTATATTTTTCCCCAGTCCAGGGTAGCAAAGCGGACGTGCGTCTGGTGAACTTCTCTGCATTTCTTTGATTCTCTCTCTCTCTCTCTCTCTCATATATATATATGTAATCGAGGTATTGATCATTACATGTTTTCAACCCTAAACGTAACAAAAGCTCCGCAAGTGACAAAAACGATGAAAAAAAAGAAGAGAAGAGGGAAAGTAGAGACGGCGATCTGATCTGAAACATTCTGCTTTTTCACTTTGGAGTCTTGCACAATGCTAGTCGCGCGGAGGCAATGTGTTTCTATCAAGGCTAATGCAAGACGCTTCAGAGAAAACTCAATTGATGGTTCCAAAACGGAAGGTGATTAAACGCCTGCCTTGGCTGCAATCACGACAAATGGAAGGGCTGAGTGTCTCATTGCCTTTTTATTCGCTGGTCGGGGATTACGTGTTAAAAAGTGCTCTTGATTACTTATCATAGAAAGGTGCTAAGCCTAAACGCACTTTAGAGACCTTCCTGCGAGAGGTCCAGTAGATTCGGCTATGGTCCCGGGAGAAAATTTTAATGTACGAAAGGTGACAGTCCTTTCCAACAGCATGGTTTCTATTATGTTATGTGCCTCAAAAACGAGAGTTGGAAATTGCGTTCTTAAAAAAAACGATGTAGAATGAAGATGATGATTAGGTACAAGGCATAACTTAGTCGATTCGTTAGAGTATGTGTATTATTGCCGCTGTTTTATTTTGCCTCGCTATGCATGCTCTAATCCTACCTTAATCAATAAAGCTTTGTGTGTGTGTGTGTGTCTTTTTTTTACTGCCACCGGCAATTAGAGAGAATGAGCTTCACGTGGTTCAATTTCGCCAAGGACGATCTGTTATATCAGAAAAACTGAAAGCCGTCGTGGAGAATAAAATCAGGGCTCATGAAGCTTCATGTCTACCCGAATAACTTATTAAATAGTAATTGTAGGGGTTTTACGTCCCACAACCACGATATGATTTTAAATGACACCGTAGTGGAAGGCTCCTGACATTTCGACCACCTGGAATTCTTTAAGGTGCACCTAAATTTAATTACACGGGCCTCTAGCATTTCGCATCCATCGAAGTGCGGCCGCTGCTGCCGGAATTCGATCCCGCGGCCTTCAGGTCAGCACTCGAGAACCGTAACCACTTGGCCGCCGTGGCGGGTACCCGAATAGCTTTAACCGAATATTAGAATATCTTCACTAAGGCGGCTTCCAACTGCAATCAATCGTTATGAACCAGACACATTTTCTAGCAGATCCGAAGGGCAGCGTGGAACGATACTAGTAGGAAGTAAAGGCCTCATCACGATGGACGTGAGGCAATACATGAGGCAAGCGTTTCGGCGCAGGTAAAAGCAATGGGGGTGATGTTTAAAGATTTTAACGTGACAGCGTTAAAGAGGTCGTTTCGCAGAAATCCCTGTGTCGGGGTTCGCGTCGGTGGTGGCGTCGGCGGCGGTGTCTTTGGCTGTGAGCGAAAAATCTGCGTTATCCGTTAGCGGCAATTCGAGGCAGAAGCAAATAATGAAATAATACAAAACCTTCGCCTCGAGTGCGACCGGGGATTCGAACCAGCGACCCCTTGCTCCATGGCGCGATGCGTTTAGCCGCTCGGCCAGCACGCGTACATCCTCTGGCATACTAACTGCGAGCTATTTATATAGACCATTTAGCGCTGGCGGTATGCATGTCTCCGATGTTTTTCAGCGGCTTGACTGTCACCCGCGAATTGGCGCAAAGTGCCCACGGCCGCGCATTTAAACAGCACTGCCCCGCAGTGTGGCCGTGGGGCCGTGTTTTTTCGCGTCGCGTGCATGGATATTGGACCCGGAGGGCGTGCGCACTTTGGCTTTCCTTGCGGCACGGTTTAGGTCCCCACCGAGAAACGAAGCCAGGCTAGCGATCGGGAAGGCTATACGAACACGGTCCCATTACGCTATCGCGTTCTACTCTTGAAAGCGAAGCTCAAGCGTTCCCCAAGTTTCTTTTACCATACAGACCCGTGTTCGTGAAAGTAGTTTTCCGTGTAAAACTTGAACTTATTGCCAAATTTCAGCAAAGACTGAGACGTCACTCCAGAGCCAAACGTAACATCTTAAGCAGGGACGACGAACGTTGACTATTTAATATAAATAGTACTTACATTAGCAGCGGAAAAGCACTTAACGTTAGAACGGAAATCACGAGCACGACTCTTTTGCACAGATGATTGGCAGACGCGCCGTAATTCTAGGTGCGGACCTTGTACTATTAGGTTGTAACCAGTGCTGGGCGGTATCGAAGATACATGTATCTTAGATACTATCTTAGATACTCTATGGGTATCTTGTATCTGTATCGCGATACGTCTCGAAATACGAGTATCTGTATCTGTATTTTCGATACATTCGATAATGTATCGTGTATCTTAAGATACAAGATACTTCTATCGCAACACAACCGAGCGAAACAATAATCGCTGGCCAAGCTCCGCTTCTCAAGCTGGTACTGGTGCCGCTAAGCCATCTGAATAAGTCTAAGGGCAGTGACGTTATTTTATTTTTACGCCAGAGTCATCCAGTGAGGGTAGAAGATCAGGAAGACAAGCACGCGGACGTCTACGTCCAGCCCACGTACCTTTTGTTTTCTCGATTTCTTTTCTTTTTAGTTGCGCCAATGCCGCGACACTTGCTCTTAGCCACTGTCCTGCGCCGCGTACTCCACTGTGTGCGGCGTCTATCGCGCAAATTCTGATGTTGTTACAGTGTCGTTATTGAAGATTCTCTTGCGTCTTGCTCCGTAACGAAATGTGATGCGTGCAAGAATGGGGTTGCTTTGCGTCGAGTGGATTATACATATCAGCGATTTGAAGGATCTCGTGGATGTAGGTTTGACTTGCATGGAATTAGTTAACTTATATGCAAATAAGATTCTAACAACTGTAGCACCACTGGTACTGATGCTAGATCTTGTAGAGCAAGCGTTTATCTAACAGAAAATATCTTGGCGTACCGTATTTTCCACTTCCATCTACATTTATTCAAAGAATTTATGAAATCATAATTTGATTATTAGCACAAGTGATTTCTTAGCTGTAATTTTGCATCGCATACATTACCAGGTCTCTGTTTTTCCGTTCTGGTCACTGCAGTATGTCTTTTGTAACGCCCCCCCCCCAAAAAAAAAGATTGCTGCTTTATTCTTCTAAGTATGTGCTTTATTTCTAGTACTGTTTACCCATTCACACGTTGCCAAGGCGAGTTTGAAAACAAATATATTATTATGTGGGCGTGCCTTGAGTATACAGAACAAAATATTCTGCTTAAGGCTTAAGAAGATAGCGAAATTGAGTTTGCATTATAATAATGGAAATCATTAGGAGCCATCTTAAAGATGTTAGGAAGGGGATTCGAGAAACGTTGTTTTACTGAATGCTGCGTTTTACTCATGAGCATCCCAACGAGCCGTTTCAGGCAATTTTCCATAGGCACTGAATTTTCTATTGTCTCAACAGGTACGTTGACGATACTTCATGCTCATAGCTGTTAAGTGCGCCGTCTGTATCATGTTTCTGTACTCAGTCAATGTGAATGCTTGATACACAACCACCTCTCTATTTTACTTATATTTGTTTTCATGTTCTAGGCCTTCTTCAATATTTTTTGTATTACTAATCACCACGTAATGGGAGTTATAAGCGGCAATAGCGCGAATAGCGGCGGTGTCGTGCGACGCTTTGTGCAACTATATAATACGTCTGAGACATTTCTGTGTTGCACATGTTCTCTCGTTAAAGAAAAATTGCTAAAAGATTGCACGTTAGTTAGTATATCAACAAAGAATCCCTTACGCCAGCAGCTAACTAGAAGATGGAAATTCATTGCACTTTTACGTCACCTACGTATAAACCATGGGGGCCCCAAACGAGCCGGCGGGTCGCAGTCGCGAAATTTAGCTCCAAGGGCCGGGACAGTGAAGATGGTGGGGTCGGAGAGAGTTTGAACAAAATGACGTTGCATTTGAAAGGAAGCATTTCCCTTATCTCATATATAGGTCATTTCTGAAGGGTATTTGGAGTCAGGATTCGAGAAACCGTCGATACCGATGTACATAACGAGTGAAATCTGGACGCGGATTGAAATATAGAGTTTTTGTTCCACGGTTATCTTTCAGCACATGGTGACCACACGTTCCTCACGAAAAAAATGCTTGAGACCAGTCATGTCTGTGTAGTTCACGAACATACTTATTTAGAAAATAAAAACGAATGGGACGGAGACGGTCATGTTTGCCCGCCGGGACTCTAGCGAAAAGTTTTCAAACCCCTAGTATACACCATGCGTCGCCCCCCCCCCCCCCAAACAAAGGAAGAAAAATGACGCTACCAGCGTTGTTGCTGCTGTACACCTCTCCGGATATACGGTATTGTTCAAACCGTCTTTTACGGACAAGCTGACATTCCACACCGGCATTTGCGCCGTCGTGCGAAGGCTTCCTATTGACGTTATTGTGATTGTATGGCAACCCGGCAGCTGGCCGGCAAGCTGAGCAGCGACTCCCATGAATCGCAAAAATGACAAGCAAGAACCGCTGTCAGCGAAGTGTATGAAGAGTTGTCCTGTGAAGAAGCTAAAACAAGCCCCAATAAGTTGTTTTGGAAGGAAACTAATGTACTTTGAGCAAGAAGGGCAAAACTTTTGAGATACTAACAGACATTTCATTCAAGTGAAACAAAATAGGTCACGGTTAAGAAATTTTTAAGGAGACATTTTCGTGTATAGGCGTTTGCTGCTACATTATATGGATCTATAATAACAAATCTGAGAATGTATCGAAGTATCTTAAGATACAATTGCCAAGTATCGTATCGGATACAATTATTGCGTCAGTATCTTGTATCTGTATCTGCAATACTTCTTGCCTGAGTATCTTGTATCGTATCGCGATACAATTTCAAAGTATCTTTGCCCAGCCCTGGTTGTAACCAATGCGTAAGATTCGGAGAAACCAGCGAGCCGGGGGGAGGCCGTTGGCGCCTGTATGCCCGCAACGTCGCCCGCGCAAACAGAGAGAAGGCGCGGTGCTTGCAGATGACGGCCACCTGGGCCATGAACAATGGCACCATTATTGGACTGCAAGGTCAGTCACCGTAGGCAAGTTGACGCTGAGGGAAGACAGTCGGTGTCGGCATGCTCCCGAGTGTGCGCTACCGCGGAAGAACTCGGAACGTGACACCTCCCCTTCGGTACATCTGCATGGACGATAGGAATAGGCGCGCAAAGGTCGGCGAGAACACGTGACTGCAAGTGGGGAAAGTGGGTGCTTAGGAAGAGACGAAAAGGCTTGACCTTGGCAAGAAGGGCAGTCTGGTATGAACGGTGTTACTATTAGGCAGTGCTCGGGTCCCACGAGGTTGGACGATGTCTAAGGTAGCCTGCCAGAATTTGTAAATAAGTTGTAAATATGTTTCTCGTGTAACCACTTCTTCTGTATATAAAACTGCTTGCTCCGCGATCTTTAAGCCTCTCCTCGCTAGTCGTCGCAAGGATCGTCTCTGGCAGGGCACCTCGAGTGCGAAAGAATCGCCAGCTGGAGGTCAGCCTCTGGCTGAATCGCGGATCCTCGGATCGCGGGTGAAGGAACAAACTTTACTCAAGGTTAATCCTCCTTGGTTGTAACTGAGCCCCGCCACGGTGGTCTAGTGGTTATGGCGCTCAACTGCTGACCCGAAGGTCGCGGGATCGAATCCCGGCCGCGGCGGCTGCATTTTCGATGGAGACGAAAATGTTTGAGGCCCGTGTACTTAGATTTAGGTGCACGTTAAAGAACCCCAGGTGGTCGAAATTTCCGGAGCCCTCCACTACGGCGTCTCTCATAATCAGATCGTGGTTTTGTGACGTTAAACTCCAGATATTATTATTATTATTATTGGTTGTAACTGACTACAGACGGCTAACCCCAATCTACATTCATCGTTAAAAGATAAAGTACAAAAGAAAAGCGAAAAAGCGTCACATGCGTTCCTGCAAAAACAAAATTAGTGACACAACCAAGCATAAGCTAACTATCTACGTATGAGAAGCTATAAGTGGAGCGTAGTAAGGAGACAATGTTAATTTTTTCTTGCTTTTTTCCTTCATTTCTTATGCGTATATAAGACATCCGATAGTGGGTATAACAGACTCGCTTTCCACAATGTCATCAAAACGCTAGTGATGTCACTACCTTCTAAAGAGGTCACGCTTTTCCTTTTTCCTGTGCTCTCGTGTTTTCGTTACTGATCCGTAGCGCGGACTTGACAGGTCGGGCGTTTATCGAGTTATATTAATCACGCCTTCAGACCCAGCTGACGCGACCTAATAAAAAATCGCGTGGCTCAGCATTCTACGTGGTTTGAGGGGCTACGTTCGTGTATTCATGTTATTATAGTGTATTGCTGCCTCTCGCAAAAGAAGGTTGAACGCTACATACGAATCGCTCAAGCAAAACGCGACATTTGTAAGTGAAAGGAAAAAAAAATGACGCGACCTAAATGGCCTGAGAACAGCGAGTATAAAGCAATTCGATACTATATATCGGAGATGTCAAGTGAGTGCAACCCGAACCCCACAGGCAAGGCTTCTTCTTTCTGTATTTTTTGTACCCCTGACGCTAGGCTACACATTAAGCTGGTCCCCTGGGTTTCGACATTGTTTAGATGGCGTAAACACTCTTTTTTATGCGAATTGCTGTCGGCTGAGATGAAAACCTATTTCTGGCCTGCAAACATTCTTTATTTTGAGGCTTGGATATTTCGACTATCAGGCCATATATGTGGTCAACGAACGCGGATAGAATACAATAACTCTTCACTCCTTTTGTCAAAATATACAATGTTGCATAAGAAGTTGATAAGAAACTGATCCCGTGGCACGCGACGGAAAGGGCTGTGATTTGCACGCACTTAGTATGGTGATGCTTGACTGGACATCACTTAAAATGAATTACGTATTCCTTGCTTCAATATACGTTAGAAGCGCATCAAAATGGAGCACGTTTGTTGCTCTTGGTAATTTGTAACGCTTGCACAAAGAAACAAGCTGGTGAAGATTTGCATGCGGCACATAAATCTTTTCTCGTGCTTTGTGTACTTTGTTTTACTCGACACAAGGTCGCTTGCCACAATTTTGCGGTCCTAGTGACACCTGAGGTGAGAAAATTGAAGAAAAAAGCAGGTGAAAGCAGCGACGTAAGTACAAATAGAGAGCAGTCGGGATTTCAGGCGAGAAGCGGGGAGAAAACAGTCGAATACCGACATCCTGCTGAGAAGCCGAGGTAGAGGTAGAGGAGTGTGTGAAAGAAAGCGAGTAGAGCCGGCCATGCCGACGGCGTAGGGCAACAAGCAAAGAGGTGCCACCTTTGGAGTAAATCTGATTCCGAGGGGAACGACCATAGGAGAGCGTGGCGCTTCGAAACAGTTTTTGGCGCTCGTTTGTTAGTAAACTTTAATCTAATATTTGCAATATTAAAGGGAAGTCAAAGAGGGAAGAAAGGATGAGATGGGTGTTTTTTTCAGGGACGCTCTCTGCGCTCAAACCGGGGGTGTAGTTAATTGAGTCATACACAGGGAGTGTTCATTCTCGAAGCATGCTCCGACCCCGGAAACCGTCTGTGTGCTCTGGCGCAGAACACCAGGCAGCTCGCTTGAATGCGGCCGTTGAAGTGGGAGGGGTCTGACGAGACCGGTTACAATGGTTCTCCTGCCCGACTGCCATGCCGAGAGTTGTTTGCA
Organism: Rhipicephalus sanguineus; assembly: GCF_013339695.2. Classification (NCBI taxonomy): domain Eukaryota; kingdom Metazoa; phylum Arthropoda; class Arachnida; order Ixodida; family Ixodidae; genus Rhipicephalus; species Rhipicephalus sanguineus. Next base: position 53,142,939 of record NC_051180.1, on the reverse strand, counting down.
GAATGTCCACCGTCGGTTGTTCGATGAATGATGCAATTGTGTACACAACCTTAATATTTCATTTTAGAAGGGGAGCTGTGAACAAATAAGTTTAAAACTGGTTATAGCAATCTCTGATATAACTTTCACGCATAAGCACCTCAGAGCCACGTCAGCGAGGTTTAATTAGAGTCTGAAGATGCACATCTCCTGTCGCACGCAACGAGCCTCTAGGAACCATAAAACAAACAGGGGCCTCTCGGCATTGTGTGTGTTCTGTTGGCGTGAATTGAGGAGGAGAGGCCACTAAAGAAACTAATATGCACTTTCCCATTTCACGCTTGCTGCGAGTGAGCCTCTGCGGCAGGCGTACAGAAAGAAATTCTCAATACTTTATATAAGCAGTTGGTTAATCGCTCGAGGGTATACATGCTCGGAGGCACGTGGCGCCATACTGTAAAATACCTGATAACAACAAATATGCCAACAATACGATATACCAGAGACGATTCAGAGACGATTAAAGATCATATCCAATTGACTGCGCTCCGGAATGCTCAAGCAGTTTGTAAGATTGGATGCTTTATGGTAGCCAAGGAAGAGCTAATACCTGTATAAGCATCCGACTGCGGCCCGTTAGTTTCATCTGCTCGGAACGTAGCGGCCTAATACATGAAACTTGTTTTTAATATGTCTATTACAATGGTGCAGTATAAAAAGGGACAAGTTAGTGAAACGAAGAATAAGCGAGAAGTGAGGTCATCCGCAACATGGGAAATGTAAAATAAAAGGAAAGAATGTAAACAACCCAGCAGATGCTTTGTTTTGTCCACGTTTGCCGTGCAATAAACAAGGCATTAGGCCTGCCTAGTATATAACATACAGTCGCAAAATACCTACAGCATGAGCAGTGAAGACGAGCATGACACGTTTCGCTATTTTCGAGCGAACAGGAAACTAGGGCAAGCGGAAAGCCCTCAGGGCGCCACCGCAGCGCACGCGAGAGCGATTTTCTTCTACACTTATTCTTTCATCATCACTGTAAAAACAGAAATTGTTTTTCCGGCAACGCACGTTTTCTTATCTGCCCCAGCGAGGATGCCCGGCACTTTCCGAAGCTTTTTCTGCGATCGTGGCGCGCGGCTCCGAACGAAGTCGACCGCCTAAAACCTCGGCACGGCGTCAGCTACCGACCGCCTCGTCTCTTCCACAAATATGCGCCAATGCCATCTGAAGGCTGTGCGAGAGCAAAACAAGATCCCTAAGCTTCCAGTGCGCGCTTGTTATCACGCGCTCTATTGCACAGTTAACGGTGAGTTTGTATGCTAGCTGTTTCACCGCAGGGAACCACAAAGGAAGCGATCGTCGTTTCTTCTCAAAAAACGCTCGGTGCGTGCACCTTTAGCAGAGCCTGTAGAAAACTACTCAGGGCATTAGAGAAGTCAGACGACGGAAAACAAGAATATATAACTAGTAAAACTAGTTGGGCTACGTGGTTCTGAGTTCATACAGCTACGTGTTTCGGTGTCGCGTATTAAAAAGTACTCCCCTGTTGCTCACCGCTTTCAACAACTGCGCAATCCTTAAGGAATTGCGGGACCAAGCGGGCGATGGATTACGCTCAGCTTTCGTGATCATTCCTGTTATTGTGTTTCGTATTGGTTGATAAGCAGCAGCCTTTGACTAAAGGATGACGATGCACATACAGCTTATCTTAATGTTAACTGTTCTTATGTTCTATTTTCCTTCCATGATTCATGCATTAAAAGTGTTTTAGAAGAGCGATTAATCGGTGTGAGATTTAAAATTGCCATTCTCACAGATAATGCATAACGTCTGCAAGAGCTTTGTAGCATTTCTCAGAGATGACTAGTTCATATAGCTCCTTTTTATTGCACAGTCAGAGTGCTGTTGTTTTGTTGATTATCACAGCTGACTAAAAAGAGAGAGAGATATAAAAAAAAGGGGAAATGCAGGGAGGTCAACCAAAATAAAAGGACTGAATAACCGTGGTAAGTGGTAGAAGCCGAATTACATTGGTGTGTAGTAACAGGAGTATAAAATAAAACTTTATGCACTTGCATTCAACGTAAAAGCTGTAGGAAGTGCGGAGCAGTGATTCACCTGCCCTTCAGCGACGCTCGTATTCACGGGCCAGCAAGTGCTGGCCTTCCAAACGTGCAGCCTGACGCTCGTCTATGGTGAGAAATGAAGCCATTTGTGATGCAGTGGCGCCTCTCCCCTCCTGCTTTCCCTTCGCCTCACCCGCACATCCCTCCTCTTCACCTCACTTCTTTTTTCCACCCTCTTTCTATGCTATATATATATATACTACAAAAGACTATGCTAGAGTCACGAATTATGATGCACTGTCTGAAAATGCATCAAATTTGCATGACATGATTTCAAGGCACTCAGTGTTACATTCCAAGAAATAAAATGAAGGAATGTGTTGTTTTGTGTGAGTTACAGTAATTAGTGTTAATTAGCGTGTAACCAAACATATAATTATGCTGCAATCAGTCAGCTTCAATCCTTGCATAAAAGGAATCAACTATTAGGCCCAAAATGCATGCACAGTTTGTTTTTTGGTTGCATGTATTTCGAGTAAAGGCAAAATATACTCTTGACGTCGGTCCTGGAACGTCGCACGTCGAACGATCGTCGAACATGGTAGTCTCTCTAGCAAAGTGATCATCTACAGCCATAAGCAGCATAATGAAGTTAAATAAGCGCTGGTTGTCCACTCAGGAAGCCTGCGCGAATGTGCACACTACGTTTCAGGCCATTTGAAGAAACACGCGGTGCGTGATGCGACTCCGAAGTTGATGTGTACAAATGTACACACCGTGACTGGAAGGGTTATATTGGCATATTCTCTTATCGACCAGTCACATTTTAATGGCAGACAGGCTACTAACCAAAAGTTTCTCCGTGGTTATTCCTACTGCTAAGTTCTACGCGGTTCGTGAGTGGATTCACGTTGAGTTGCGCAGGTGTCCAACTGAGCACACCAAGTTCTTTTCCCCGCAACGGTGTCATCGATTAGGTCAAAAGAAACCAGTGGAGGAAGGGGGGACGGCGAGAATGCGGAACGAAAACCAGCACGCGTCTGTAATTACAATTGGCCGAAGAGCAATACCCGTGAGAAGCTCGGTCAAAATCGCATTGCTGCCGCTTGTTCAGTCGTCCCGGTCCTAGACAAGACGCATGATCACGCAGACCCAAAATGGCACCGGCCTCTATATTAATGAATACGGGAAGCAAGCACTGAAACGGGAATTGGAGATCTAGACCGCTGAAGAAAGAATGAAAGCCTTGCCAAATACGAATACGATGCGGACGAAGTCGGCCACTTACCTTATACAAGCTTCTGCGCATTCCTGGCTTCCGGAGACTGACTGGGGAAACTCGGTGGTCGTTGCTGATACCAGGGTAGTGTTTGTGTCCTCCAACTTGAACGCATGGTTCTATTACTCTCCGCTTCGCGCAGCAATTTTCTCCGCTCCCCTTCCTCTCGGACCCGCAACTACCTGGCAACCTTCGTCGCTTATTCCTACGTGACTTTCCTTGCCCCCTAACATAGAGAGATTGCGACGTAATTTGCCTCGTTTACCACCTGCCATGATGTACAACCCGCGATATCGCGCCGATCAATTAAAACTGAGAGGTGATCGCTCACGCGCCGTCCGATGCAGCCACTCAGCGTTGCATTATGTTCTGTACAGGTAAGGTGCGCTTATGCTTGCGTGACGCGACCGTGCGCGTAGTTCTCACAAGCAGGCACTCTATCTGCGAGAAGAGGGTGGCACCGCTTTCAGATGCTGCCACTCACGGGTTCATTATCTCCATATACATCTTCCTACTTTACCTTTACTCTGCTTAACTGGTTTCCTTAGTCCTTTTTGTTCTGCACAGTGGAGAGATAGTGACTAGCATCGGTTATGTTTGCGATGAATGCTGGAAGAACTGCAATAGCAAGAAATCCTGCATCGTCTCTAATGTAGGAAACCAATACCGTTCATTCGCTCGAATAATGAAACGGTCGATCAATCTCCCTTTTCAGCTACCCTAAAATTGACTGAAGGTGTACGAGAAAAGTTACGCCGTTGTGTTTTCACTGCAGAGATATTTATCTGCAGCCACAAACAACCATTCCACGAACGTTACACTTGTGCAGATGCTAACTCTGCATTTAATCACTGGTCGTACCAACTCCCACCAAAAGGCCAAAACGCAAGATGGATTAAACGTGAGAATTAAAAGTATCGTTTACTGTGTCGGCAACGTATGAAGTAAAACGCTGTGCTTAAACTCAACGACAAACTTGCAAGTGCTATTAGTATAAGCCATTGTCCGCACGATGTTCGCGAAGGGAAGCCTATACTTGTTTGTAGACGGTCGCGGTCTCCGTAACTCTTCCGTAACCGCATATAAGCCCTTCTATATGGGGTATAAATTACGTGCACCGAGCCCCTTAACGAAACGATGCCCTACCGATCTATTCAAGAAAAGCAACAGCTAGGTGCACGTAGCTGTGGCCAAAATTTTTATAAGTGATGCTACTAGGGACGGTGTGTATTTGTTGACGTTTCCATTTTTACATTTTTAAAACTTGGACACGCTTTCAGCACAAGCTTTCAGCAATCGCTAGAAATTTCCATTATTATACGCTCGGAAAAAAATAAAGGCAGTGGTGCCAAGCCTGAAGGAAGTGCGGAGCTGGGTGGCCTTCCTTGTTTCTCTTTAGTTGTTTTTTGTTTCATTCTTTGTTTCTCTTTCCGTTTTTTTTGCCTTTTTTCTCTCTCTATTTCCACATATTTCTTTCTCTATCTATTTTTTTCTCTTTCTTGTTCCTTCACTTTTTCTTCTTATTTCTCCCCTTCCTTCCTATCGATCTCTATATCTCACTTGCTTTCTCTATTTATCTATCCCTTTAATTTTCGCTCTTTCAATCTTTCTCTTTCTACATTTGCTTCTCTCCCTTTCTCTCTTGCTCATCCTGTCTATGCTATGCTTTACTCTCTCCCGTTCTCCTGTTCCTCCTCAGGAACAGTTCCTCCTCCTCCTCCTGCTGTGGTCTAGTGGTTATGGTGCTCGAGTGCTGACCCGAAGGTCGCGGGATCGAATCCCGACCGCGGCGGCTGCATGTTTGATGGAGGCGAAAATGTTTGACGACCGTGTACTTAGATTTATGGGCACCTCAAAGAAACCCCAGGTGGTCGGAATTTCCGAAGCCCTCCACTACGGCGTCCCTCATAACCATGTCGTGGTTTTTGGACGTTAACTCCCAGATATTATTATCCTGTTGCTCCTCCTCACCCTCACTTGCTTTTCTCGCTCTCTTCCTTAATTATCACCCCCACTTTCTCTGCTTTCTATTTCTTGCTATTTCTATCGTTCTTTCGCCCTTTTCTTCGTCTCTCGCTTTCTCGATTGCTTCCTCTTTATTTCTATCTTTTTCTCTCTCCCTATTTCTTTTTGATCTTATTTATCTCTATTTCTCTCTTTCATTCTTTCTATGCTATGTGTTACTCTCCCCTCTTCCTTTCCCACCTCTTCACCATCAAATCTCTCCTCCTCACCTTCACTTCTCTTTCCCAACCCCTTGCTATACTATGCTATACAAGACTATAATATGCTATACTAGCGTGCCTGGATAGCCGAGTGGTTACGATGCTCGCCTTCGGATTCTGGGAACGCGGGATCGAATCGCGCCTCGCCAAGAAACATTTTTCGCCAAGAATGTTTGTTTGTTTTTCCTTTGTAACTGTATGTCTTTCTCTGTCTTCCTTTCTTCCTTTCTCTCTCTCTCTCTCTGTGTCTCGCCCATCAGGTCACTGTATCCCGCGCTGGAGAAACCGCTAGACGTGTTCTGGGAGCGAAGCAGATGAAGATGACGAGGAAGAAGACGACGAAGAGAACACGTGCCGGATCATGATGATGATAATTTCAGTTGCCGACAGAAAAATTACAGTGCTACAAGCCTGGTTAGGGCATATTCATATATTTCCACAAGCTAAAGTGCTCCGCACTTTAGCGGCCCTGACTGTCGTCTGATGTCATCGTATGCAGTCGTCGTCGTTTCATGTCGCTAGGCGTCATGCAGACAAAACCGTGCATAGCATAACCATGTATAGCATAGCCATGTATAGCAAGGGGGTGGAATACAGTATTGAGGCTGAGGAGACGGGAAAGGAGGGAGGAAAAGGAAGGGAGTATGCTAGCATCGGACCCTGTCATCTCTTCTTGCTTAGCGTCCCGTAAGCAAAACCATGTATAGCATGGTATAGTAAGGGTGTGGGAAAGTGAAGTGAAGGAGAGGAAGAGGGAAAGCAGGAAGATAGTAAAGCGTTACATAGCATCGCGCAGGCATGACCATGTGTCACATGGCCTTGTGTAGTAGGGTATAGTAAGGTGCGGGAAAGGAAAGTGAAGGTGAGCAGAGGGAAAGGAAGAAGGGAGTGGGTAAAGCATAGCATAGCCGTATATGGCGTAACGCACGTAGTATGGTATAGTAAGGGAGCAGCAAAGGGAAGTGAGGGCAAGGAAGAGGGGAGAGGGTATAACATAGCACAGCCATGTATGGCGTCACAAAAAAAAACACTACGTTGAACACAGCCATCTATAGCATAGCCACGTATAGCAAGGCGAAGGAAAGTGAAGAGAGGGTGAGGAGGAGAAAAAGGAGGATGGGAGTGTGCTGTCATCGTATGTTGTCATCTCATGTCATCGGTTGACGTCACAGAGGCAAAACAATGTAAGCATAGCCAGGTATAGTAATAGGGAGGGAGAGGGAAGTGAAGGTGAGGATAAACGAGAGCAAGAAGGAGGAGGGCAGAGCATAGCATAGCCGTGTATGGCGTCACGCAGGCTAAGCCATAAATCCATAGCTGTGTATAGCATATATATATATATATATATATATATATATATATATATATATATATATATATATATATATAGCCATATGTAGAAAGAGGGCGGGAAAGGGATGTGAGGGTGACGAGTTATGTCAGGGTCCGGAGGATGGGCATGAGGATGGGAGAAGGCAAATCATAGCATAAGCAGCATAGTACAGCAGAGCCATGTGTAGTATAATATTGGAAGGGGTGGGAAAGGGAAGTGAGGAGGAGTGATGAGGACGAGAGCGAGGGAAAGGGCGAGCGTGCGGTTAAAGCATAGCGTAGTCGTGCACAGTACGGCATAGGAAGGGGGTGTGAAAGGGAAGGGGGGAGGAGGAGGGTTATGAAGGGGAGGACAGGCAGGGCAAAGTATATCATCCATGGGCGGTGCACAATAGCATGCAAGTAGGGAAGGGAAGTGAGCGTGGGAAGGAGAGATGTGAAGGTTAGGAACGAAAGGAGGGATGGTAAAGCATGCATAGCCATGCCTATGGCCGCATAGCAAGAGGGAGGAGGAGTGATGTGGATGAGGGAAAATAGAAGGGGAGGGTAAAGTATAGCATAGTCATACATAGTACAGTATAAAAAGGGTGAAGCAAGTAAGAGGAGGAGGAGGGAAAGGAGGCGGGGAAGGGTAGAGCATAACATAGCCGTACAGAATAGAAAGGGGGTGGAAAATGGAAGTGAGGGCGAGGAAAAAGGAGAGGCCGAGGGGAGTAAATCCTAGCATAGTCCAGTATAGTACAGTATATTAAGGGGGTTCTAAAGGGCAGTGAGCCTGAGGAGGAAGGAAAGGAGGAGGGGAGATTGCGCTACTGCGTCACGAATAATGGTTTCCTTTCCCGCCATGGACGCAAAGAAGGCTGCACGTTTGGAATGCCAGCGCTTGCTTGCCCGTGAACGGAAGCGTCGATGTAGGACAGGCGAATCACTGCTCCACGCTTCCTACGCCTTTCAGGTAGGGTCCAGTAGCATGCATTATTTTAAAGCGAGGCTGTATACCTCTTCGCCGCAACGGTTCTGTGTCCGTGGACTGAAAACAAGACGCCCGCGCACGCCTGCTCCTCTACTAGCAGATGCGCGCGCTCTTTGCGTCTTCATCTCGGACGCTGAGGAAGGGCATACGGAGATCTGGATAGATGAGCCAACGAACGCGTTCACTGTAGACAAGTGCACAACTGAAACGCCACAACTAAATTTCGTCATCTGGGTGGTTTATGGTCCTTTTAGCAATTGAAGGCAAGCGGCATATCTTTCCTTGCAATCAGGTATACAGTATAGAGCTCAGTATTCGTTCTAATAAAGAAAACTGCAAAAAAAGCGTCCAAACCACATGCTAGATAAGCCGCCTCTGAATAGCGGGAACACCATACCACGCTTTCCCGGTAAAGATTGGTTGCAGCTGCTTTGACGTCATACGAGGGCTTGGAATGACGTCCAACGGCCCTTCCTTCTCCCCGCCTGTGTTTCCTCTTTCATATTGCTACGTACCAGCGGCATCGCGGCCAAGGAGACGAAGAGAAGGACGAAACAGACAGACTGGCGCGTGCTGTTCGAGTCGGTTGCGCTGCCCGCCTAAGCTGTAAACATTACAGGGATACGTATCCCTCTGAGCTGGTGTCTTTTTCCGCAACATGTTTGGTGGAGTGGTGCGATCCCCTACCTCGCCACGGAACTCCGCAGCGGACGTTGTCTCGAGGATTTCCCCGTGGCCTCGCAAGACTCGGCTACATCCCCGCCGCCCGCATTGCCTCCTGCCCTACTTGCCAACCCACCGGCCGCACCCACTTTCGTCACGCTTCCCGCCGTGAAAGAGCCTGGCGTCTTCTCGGGCCTCGAAGGTTCTGACGTCGACCAATGGCTGCGCCTGTACGAACGCGTCAGCGCCAGTTACAGGTGGGACCCCACCCTTATGCTCGCGAATGTCATATTTTACCTGGACGGAACCCCTCGTCTCTGGTTTGACACCCATGAGCATGAGATTACGAGCTGGGACAGCTTTAAGGAAAAGATTCGCGAACTTTTTGGCAACTCTCTTGGACGTCGCCTCGCCGCAAAGACTGAATTATCGACTCGCACGCAAAGCTCCACTGAGTCCTACCTCAGTTATATTCAACATTTCCTGGCCCTCTGCCGCAAAGCTGACGAAACCATGTCTGAGCAAGAACAAGTTGCGCACATACTCAAGGGTATCGCCGACGACGCGTTCAACTTGTTGTTGTGCACTAACGTGTCCTCTGTCGATGCGGTACTTCAACAATGTCGTCGCTTGGAACAGGCTAAAAGTAGGCGTGTCTCCCCACTGTTCCCGCGCCTTCCGAATACCGCAGTGACGTCTTCTTGCCTCGCTACATACCGGCAACCGGATGCCTGCGATAACTTGACCCGACTCGTTAGGCGTGAACTTGAAGCAGCCGCCCCTGTTACCGTGGCACCACCATCCTCTGACACACCTCCTTCCGTCCCTTTGCCCCTTCTTCAAGCAGTAATCCGACAGGAAATTGCCAGCATGGGTGTCTGCTCTATTTCGACGCCTCCCCGTACCGACTTCCCGCCGCACTTCATGCCCCCACGTCGACCCCCGTCTGGCTCGCCACCAGCGTTCCGTAATCCGTCCGAATGGAGAACACCTGATGACAAGCCCATATGCTTCTACTGTCACCGAATAGGACATATATCTCGTCATTGCCGAAGTCGCTGGGGTCCTCCTGCACAAAATTTCCCGCCTTTCTTCAATAATCGTCCAGCTCCTCGTTCTGCAACCAGCCCAGACCACTCTGCCCCTCCTGCCCACTTCGACCCTCCAGCCCACTTCGCCCCTCCCGCCCACTACGCCCCTCCGGCCCACTTTGCCCCTGAGGCCTACTCTTCCCATCAGGACCACTTTGCCCCCCACGATCCCCACTACTCCCGCTCTCCCTCACCCCACCGTCGCCAGTCCCGTTCGCCTCAGCCCCGACGACCACCTTCCCCCGCTCCCCCACGACGTTCGCCGACGGAAAACTAAATGCTGCAGCCCCTGGAGGTGGCGCTGCATCAATCGGACCAAGCGAAAATCCTCTACTGACCATACCGACGAAACGGAACCTTATTGACGTACAAGTCGACGGAGTGCCTGTGACAGCTCTAGTCGACACTGGCGTTCAAGTTTCCGTTATGAACACTGATTTTAGACGCAAGCTCAAGAAAGTTGTCACACCGGCGACGACTCCATTTGTCCGTGTTGCCAACGGCGGAACAGCATCTGTCGTGGGAATGTGCTCCGCTCATGTAAGCATTGCTGATCGCCACACAGTTGTCCTCTTCGCCGTCCTTGAACAATGTCCCCATGATGTCATCCTAGGCCACGACTTCTTGTCTGCGCATTCTGCCCTCATTGACTGCTCGGCCAGTACGCTCCGTCTCCACTTGCCCATGATCGACCCTCCTGTGCCCCGGCCGAGTCGCGTCTGCACTGCCGGATACGCTCGCCTCTCACCCCAAACACTGACCTATGTCGAATTTGTCGCAACACCACCCGTTCCCGACGGCGACTATGCACTGACCCCTATCACCGATGTCCTGATAAGTCGTGGTATTACGCTACCACACACGGTTCTTTCTGTCACAGGGAACTCCACGTGCCTTCCCGTTGTCAATTTTAGTTTCACACCGCAAGTGCTCCCGCAAGGCATCTCTTTGGCATTGCTTTCGACCTTAGAAGACAGCGCGGTGGCTGCTCTCACGGTGACCGCTCCGTCCGATCCCCATGCCCAGCAACAATCTAATCCTTGTCCCGACAGCGCCATACGGTCGATGATTGCTAGCACCTTAACGCCGCAGCAGACTGACGAGCTCCACCAGCTTCTGCTGTCCTACGTCTACGTTTTCGACCTCAGCGGCCGTCCATTGGGAAAAGCTACTGGTGTAACCCACCGCATCAGCTGTGCGGTGGGTTACACCGCACGGTTACACCGTGCGGTGTAACCCACCGCACAGCTGACCAGCCTCCTATTCATAGGCGCCCATATCGCGTGTCGGCGACTGAGCGTCAAATTATCCAAGCTGAAGTCGACAAAATGCTCGCCAAGAACATCATTGAGCCGTCCTGCAGTCCTTGGGCATCCCCTGTCGTGCTAGTGCGCAAAAAGGACGGCACACGGCGTTTCTGTGTCGATTATCGCCACCTAAACAGAATTACAAAAAAAGACGTCTACCCTCTGCCACGTATAGATGATGCCCTTGACTGCCTCTATGGTGCCCGCTATTTTTCTTCCATCGACCTCCGTTCCGGGTACTGGCAGATTGAGGTGGACGATATGGATCGTGAAAAACGGCATTTATCACCCCCGATGGCCTATATCAATTCAAGGTCATGTCCTTTGGCCTTTGTAACGCCCCAGCCACCTTTGAACGAATGATGGACTCTTTGCTCCGAGGATTTAAATGGTCCACCTGTTTGTGCTACTTGGACGATGTCGTTGTTTTTTCCCCAACATTTGAAACTCATATAGAACGTCTCTCAGCCGTCTTAACCATCTTCCGTCGTGCTGGCCTGCAGCTGAACTCATCAAAATGTCATTTTGGCCGCGACCAAATTACAGTACTTGGCCATTTAGTGGACGCTAACGGAGTACAGCCAGACCCGGCGAAAATCAGCGCAATCAAGAACTTTCCCGTTCCACGATCTGTGAAGGATGTCCGCAGCTTTCTCGGACTATGTTCGTATTTTCGACGCTTCGTGAAAAATTTTGCGGATATAGCCAGACCTCTTACGCAGCTCCTCAAGCAACACGTCCCGTTTACATGGGGCTCAGAAGAGGCTTCTGCGTTCTCCAATCTCATCGCGCTCCTTACTACTCCTCCAATTTTGGCCCACTTTGACCCTGCTGCCCCTACTGAGATCCGCACGGATGCAAGTGGTCATGGCATTGGCGCCGTGCTTGCTCAACGCCAACGTGGCCACGACTGCGTTATTTCGTACGCCAGCCGCCTCTTATCCGCCCCCGAACGCAATTATTCAATCACAAAGCGTGAGTATTTGGCTCTCGTTTCGGCGGTCGCCAAGTTCAGGCCATACCTATACGGGCGCCCGTTTTCGGTCGTTACCGACCACCACGCGCTCTGCTGGCTGAACTCTCTTAAAGACCCCTCTGGGCGGCTTGGTCGCTGGGCTTTGCGCCTCCAAGAGTTCTCCTACTCAGTCGTGTACAAATCTGGCCGCATGCACCAGGATGCCGACTGCCTCTCCCGGTACCCTGTCGACGATCCTGATGACACTGACGCCAACACGATCTGCTCCATATTCTCAGTGTCCAACTTGGTTCACATTGGGGAAGAACAGAAACGGGATCCCGTGCTCCTTGACCTCATCACCCGCACGGAATCTTCCCCAAACGACGCCTCCGTTCGCCACTTTGTGCTTCAAAAGGGCGTCCTCTACCATCGAAATTTCCGACCTGACGGACCTGACCTTCAAATTGTCGTGCCTAAGCATTTACGACGCAGTGTCCTCGCTGAACTTCACGATGCGCCGACAGCTGGACACCTCGGCGTCTCTCGCACATGCGAGCGCGTACGCAGCCGTTTCTTTTGGCCAGGCCTTGCTCGCTCAGTACGCCGCTATGTCGCCACGTGCGAGTTATGTCGACGCCGCAAAACACCGTCGCTGCTACCCGCTGGCCATCTTCAACCACTGGACATACCCACAGAACCCTTTTACCGCGTTGGATTAGACCTTCTTGGACCTTTTCCCGTCTCAACCATAGGAAACAAATGGATCGCAGTGGCTACAGATTACGCTACACGCTATGCGATCACGCGAGCTCTACCGACAAGTTGTGCAACCGACGTTGCTGATTTTCTGCTACGGGACGTTATCTTGGTTCACGGTGCCCCAAGACAACTGATCACAGACCGTGGCCGTCAATTCCTGTCTCAAGTTATCGCCGACATCTTACGTTCCTGTTCTACGCAGCACAAACTGACCACTGCATACCATCCTCAATCCAATGGGCTAACAGAACGCTTTAATCGCACGCTTACGGACATGCTTGCTATGTATGTGTCGCCGGACCACCGAGACTGGGATGTTGCCCTACCCTACGCAACTTTTGCGTACAATTCATCGCGTCACGACACGGCAGGCTTTTCCCCTTTTTATCTCCTGTACGGAAGAGAGCCGACTTTACCGCTGGACACGATCATTCCTACCTCCACCTCGTCCACCAGCGAGTATGCCCGAGACGCAATCGCTCGAGCCGACGAAGCCCGACAGCTCGCCCGCGCTCGGCTGACGGCATCGTAAACCAAACAACGACGCCGGTACGATGCTACTCATCGAGACGCACATTTCGTTCCCGGTGCACTTGTGCTACTCTGGTCCCCTCATCGTCGGGTGGGCCTATCCGAAAAACTTTTGTCTCGTTACACTGGACCTTACCGTGTACTGCGTCAGGTAACACCTGTTACCTATGAGATTGGCCCCATCTGTCCATCGCCATCTGTTCGGTTCAGCGATATTGAGCACGTTTCACGGCTCAAGCCCTACAACACCGCTTCCGAAAACGACCTTTAAAGCTCCGGGACGGTGCTTAGGCCGCCGGGGGTAATGCTACGTACCAGCGGCATCGCGGCCAAGGAGACGAAGAGAAGGACGACACAGACAGACTGGCGCGTGCTGTTCGCGTCGGTTGCGCTGCTCGCCTAAGCTGTAAACAATACAGGGATACGCATCCCTCTGAGCTGGTGTCTTTCTCCGCAACAATATATAAAATGGAGACCCGTCTAGCTACTCATTAGGTTCATTCTAAGACTGCCATGGGTAGACCACACAAAATTTTTAGGGGCGAAGCTCCTTAAGGAGGCACCCGTTCGTCCCTCGTAGTCGTAGTAGTCGTAGTGCGTAACCAGTATTACGCTTTGACATCCAAGGTGGTGCCGGTGGGAGATTTTTCCTGTGCGTTGTTGAACAATAAAAAATTCGCAGCGTGCGCGTTAACTAAAAGCCGAATTCTTCTGTCTCTCATTCCCCATTAGCAGCCATTGGCATGTTCCAGTAGGAAACGTTAGTAGAAGTAGAAGTGTAAGTGTTAGCTAAAAGCCGACTTCTTCTGTCTCTCATTCAGAAGACAGCAGCCATTGTTTACCTCCAAGGTAGTGCCTGGTGAGATTTCTCCTGTGCGTGATTAAACAATAAATATTTTGTTCAAAACGCCGTTGATTGATGAAATAAACCAACGAAAGACGCCAGATGTTTTCTAAAAGCAAAACGAAAGAACGCCAGATGTTTCTAAAGCAAAACGAAAAGACGCCAGCTGCTTAACGAAAGACGCCAGATGTTTTCTAAAGCAATGGTTTTCTAAACAATGAAAATTCACAGCGTACATGTAAAATTAAAGTGAGCTGCAAGTCGTCATAACTCATCGAACCTTTAGTATAAACGCGCCCGATCTCACGTCGGTGATGATGTACTGGGCAGGATTCACGGAAGATTCACAGTTTACCGATGAACCTCCGCAGCTTCGCCCACTCATCATCATTCTCTCCGTGGATAAGCTGTGAATTTTTTTTATTAAATGCGTTTTAAGAAGAGGCTGGTGCCTGTACATGGCTCCGGCTACTCCTCTTCCCTTACTTAATAATTATCGTCACGAACTTATAAATAAAAGTAGACTCATTCTCGGCAATGTCCTTTTAAAAGGAATGTTCGCACGTCATGCATAATGTCCACGTGATGACAACAATGTTCACACACAAGACACACAAGAATCGTTCGCACTTTGCCGAAGAGTTCATCTCGCAGTCCTTTGTAGAATGCTTTGTAGAATGCATACAAATTAAAGGCACCAGAAAAATGGCGTGAATTCGATGCTCAACCAAAGGAACATATCATCGCCACACATGATCGTATTGCTGAAAATGGTCGCAGAGCCAATCATGGTCTACCAAAGCGACCACAAAGCGATTATCACTACCACTACTCTAATGTAACAATAAAACATACACCCTCCCTCGCCCCTCCCACCAGCATGTGTGTTGTTCGATACCGCTTCGCTGGACATTCACTTTCGCAGGGCGGGGTGGCGGCCATTTTTTTTAACGGGTACACAGTATCTCACCCAATACGTTAACACTTCCGGGCTTGTTATGGGCGTAAAATGAAATATTACCGAATAACTTCTAAAGGTGGAAGAGTAATGCATATTGTGGAAGGCTAACGTAGACTCGTCGCCAAAATTTTCTTAGTTGCTACAAGTTACTTACGCCTAAAGGAATTCCGCTTCTGACAATTAGTGTAACACAAATTCTTGTCATCTCGTGTTCTTTGTCGATGCAGGGCGGGAAGCCTGGCCAAAGCTTTATGAGCGCCGAGCCGGAAACATAATCCAAATGATTTTCTGAGCGTCGGCAATTACGCGCTTTTATCGTAATAGCTTAACGTGTGGTCACTTAGTGCTTACAATAATAATAATAATAATAATAATAATTAATCATTTATTTATTTAACGTGCCCAGGAACAACCGTAAGGTCTTTGTGCAGGCGCACGCAAAAAAAAACAACAAAAATAAACAATACAATGCAGAGAGTTTTCAGAAATAAAAAGAGCAAAAACACGTAGACAAAGAGAAATGAACACAAAAGGGGAGGAGTAAAATACGACAACACGAGAAATATTGAAGCGGAATGAAAAATAATATTGCATATATACAGCTATGCGGAAAGACTGAGAAGGGAAGACTTTGTACATTGTGTCACACTATGTCAGAACAGTGCAAAGCTCTGATAAAAACAATGATTGTGGACTATGAAAAACGTCAAGATCAAGAAAATTAACATTATAGAGACTTTGTATCCTGTGAACGGTAGAGTGTGGGAAGAAGCAGGCGGGTACATGAAACGGTCTGTTCTCTCTGGTTAACTTACGCGGAATTCGAAAATTTACACAATTGAGAACTACAGGGCAGGATATGATACCGTGGACTAGCTGTAAAGAAATAAGAGATCAGAGCAATTTCATCCGCAGTGAACTGATGGCAGTGATAATAATTCAGCAGTATTTGAACGTGATCCAGAGTCATTTTTAGCAAAGCGATGGTTATATATGCTGAGGAATTTTTTCTGGACTCGTTCAATGGTGTTACCGCTGGATTGAACAATGCCAGTCCATATCACGGACGCGTACTCAAGTTGTGGAAGACATATTGCCGTGTACAATTTGTGGAGGGTGATGGAAGACCTGAATTCTCGAGATATTCTACAAACACATCCGAGAGAACGAAGGCCCCGCATAGCAGCCCGCTTAACGTGAACAGGAAAGTTTAACGCGCTGTCAACAACACCACCAAGATCACTGATCTCATAAACCTTGCATAAGGACACAGAATTGACAGAGTATTGAAATGACACGCTAGATGTTTTGCGAGTGATAGACATTATTATTATTATTATTATTATTATTATTATTATTATTATTATTATTATTATTATTATTATTATTATTATTATTATTATTATTATTATTATTATTATTTTCCGAGCACTTGGAAAACTGCTCGTGTTTTCCCAGTATTTAAGTCTGGCTGTAAAAGTGACGTCTCGAACTACCGCCCTATTTGCCTTCTTTGTGCCGCATCCAAAATCTTTGGGCTTGCTCTTCGCGAAATATTGTCTTTTGATGTAAAAAATTTATTGATTATGAATCAGCATGGGTTTCTCGCTGGCCGCTCAACTCTCGCTAATCTTGCCAGTTTCATGATGCAAGTCTCCACGCCTATTTCGCAGAGAGGACAGGTTGACGCTATTCACTGTGACCTTAGCACACGCTTTTGACGTTGTCAGCCATTCACTGCTTGTGGATGAACTTGCACACTTTGATGTTAATTCTTCAATTGTGAATCTCCTCCATAGCTATGTTCTTGATAGATCATGTTATGTTGCCGTTAAGGGCCAAACGTCATCTTTGTACAAAGCTACCAGTGGGGCTCCTCAAGGGTCGGTACTGGGCCCACTCCTCTTTTTAATTTATGTTAATGATGTTTCTTCTGTCATTCCGAATTCTTCTTTCCTTTTGTATGCCGATGACTTAAAGATATTTAAGGAAATTCATTCAGTTATCGATTGTCGCTTGCTGCAATCTGATTTGTGTTCTTTTTCTGAATGGTGCAGCAGCAATAACCTCTCCCTAAATATTTCAAAAACCAAGGTAATGAATTTCACTCGAAAAACACTTAGTGTGCCATTTTTATATTCTCTCATTTCTGTGTCGTTGTGTAAGATATGTGAGATGAATGATCTAGGTGTTCTTTTTGATAGCACCTTACACTTTTCTGCTCACGCTCAGCGTGTTGCTTTGCGGGGTCTTCGCACCCTAGGCTGTGTTTGCAGAATGTCTAGAGAATTCCGTTCTCCTGTGCCCTTCCGAAAATTGTACACCGCGCTATGTCATCCTCAACTTGAGTATGCCTCTGTGATCTAGAATGTCATTCCTAATTCCAGCAGGCAACACCACTGAGAGAGTCGAAAAAAAATTCCTAAGCATTTACAGCCATCATTTCGCTAGAAATGACTCTGGATCTCGTTCTAACGCTGCTGGATTATTATCATTGCCATCACTTTGATGCCGACGAAATCGCGCTGATCTGTTATTTCTTTACGAGCTTGTGCATGGTGTCATATCCTGCCCTGTACTGCTCAACTGTCTTAATTTCCGAATTCCACGTAAGCTGACTAGAGAATAGACCTTTTCATGTAACCGCCTGCCTCTGTGAACATTCGACCATTGGCAGGATAAAGCGTCTTTACAATGCTTACTTTTTAGAGCTCGATGTTTTTCACAACTCCCAGTCGTTGTTCTGCTCCGAGCTTTCCACTGTTCTTACATAGCCTCGTACACTGTTGACTATTTTTTTCCTGCGCATAGTTCTATATGTGCGATTTTATAACGTTTTTTATCCCTGATATTTTATTTTGTATGTTGGCCTTTGTTTGTTTTTTGTTTGTGATTCCGAGGAAGTAGATCATGCGCTTATGGGCTTCCTTAGCAACCAATACAAGGGCACTTGCGAGGAACCCACTACGTTATAAATCATTGTAATTTTACTGAGACCCCGAGGAAGTAGATCATGCGCTTATAGGCTTCCTTGGCAACCAATACAAGTGCACTTGCGAGAAACCCACTACGTTATAAATCACTGTAATTTTACTGAGACCCCGAGGAAGTAGATCATGCGCTTATGGGCTTCCTTGGCAACCAATACAAGTGCACTTGCGAGGAACCCACTATGCTATAAACTACGCTACGCTATCTCCTATCTATCACGCTATCACTGTAATTTTTGAGAAGTAGGGCAGCAGGCACTGTGCCATTTTTCGTCATTCTACGGAGAGCGTTGGTACCTGCTAAACGCATGTAAGGCATTATGCGCACTTTGTTGATGCTGTGCCTGATGACGATGAAGAATTATGGCAGACCCCTTTGTAATGGGTTGGAAGCATTCAACGACTTACTCCTTGCGCAATTCGCATTGTGTGACGCTTGGTTACAGAATTCGCGTTGTGCGGCGCTTGGTGCTTATTTAACTCTTCTACCACGCTATATTGAATATGCTAATGTGGTTCCTTCCCGACATGAAGCCTGTATAGGACCTTTTTGCAAAGCAGTTTCAAGTACCGGCATGGCTCAGAGGTTGAATGCTGGGCTCCTACGCAGAAGGCCCAGGTTCGAACCTCGTTCCATCCTGGAATTTTTTCTTATTTCGCTTTTTTTCTTATTTCTAGCGATACTGGTTATGGACACCGGCGGCGGCGGACAACTACGGCGCCAAAAACGGCCGGTGAAATGATCTCATAACAGCTTTCACTGTAAAAAAACTCAGAAAGATATGCTGGGCAATTTTCCTACTCCTACCTCATGCTTCTTCCGAGAACCTGGTGCTCATTTTTCAATGTCAGCGCGCACGTACAGAATTAATCATGGCGCGAAATATGTGCAATTATAAATCTCAAAAACTCGGCAGTAAACTTCTCGTCCATCATGCTTGAGCACTAGCATCGCTGAACGAAAGGGATTAAGAAAAACAGTACAAATGTGATCCAAATAATAATTAAAAGTTTGCTAAAATAGGAAATGAGGTGCCAGCGACTCGGCCCTTAATTACTGAGCAAATGACTTGAATGTATTTAGGCAAAGGAGCTGTTTTTATTATTGTTACAGAAAAATTTGCTTCCGCGCTACTTCAAATTTGGGTGATTGGACCAAACGAAAGTAAAGATAGCGAATACACGACGAAAAGCAGAAACGGTCCTTTCCAATTTTCAATATCTGCTTCTATTCCCAAGAGTTACAAGTGTGCTACTTATTACCATTTCTGCGTGACGATATCGCGATTATACGTAATTACAAAATCAATAGATTTGTAATTTCAACCACATCGCGTGTTGTCGTAGGCAGGCGCGTGAAGTTACTGTATAGAAAAGCGATTGAAGGAACAAACGTTTCTAAGAATAAATTACTGAAAACTAAGTTGTTTGGAGGGTTCTGAGGGAAAGAAGTAACGTGATGCTACGACCACGGGTTATAGGTGTAGTGATAGAGTATTTTAGCGGGCTAAAATATTCTTTTTTTTTGGCGTGGCACACTGGTCCTATCGTTGTGTAGAAGAGGTAGTAGCCCACATGATTTTACGTGAACAGAACCATTAGCTTCGCAAGTAACTAGAGTGAAATGCAAGTCCCGTTTATTGGCTGAGATGCAAGTGACTCGCTGCTCAAGCGGTTCAGAAATACCTCAGAAAAGTACAACGACGCATTTTCTTTCCACCGCCAAAAAAAAAAAGAAACTCTAGAAAGACGGTGACTGCTGAATGGACATCACCATTTTCTACGTAATATGCATTGCATTTATTCTTTGTCATTGACGAGAACGTTTCCAAGCAGAACGAAACTTTACATTGGCAACTGAGAAGTGGCTTTCTCCACTAAAATTATCTATATGTGGGGGTGCACGCTTTACAAGCAAATAAAGTATGGATTTATTTGAGCATTATACCAGGGCGACAACTTTCTGTGGCAGCACAGCCAAGGCCACTCAACCGAAGCACTCACTTTTAAAGACGATAGTCTTTCTTGGGGAACTTAAACGAAGAATTTTTGGTCTGTCTTTCTGTTTGTCGGCACGTCACCCGAATCAGCCACCCGGCCAAAGTTGAACCACTAGCTTACCGCCCACCCATCTTGAACTGGTACGGCTGTTCATACTTGTGAACGTTGTCGATCAAAAAGTATATATTACGCATATCTGAGGCGCAACATCATTAGGTAAGTATTAGGTGGTGTGTTCTTTTAATAGAAAATGCATAGATACGCAGTTTTAAAGACCCTAGTTTCTTAAGCTGCGTTGAAAATGCGACTGCGCTGAAACTTGTCTTCCTCCGTGCCCTCTGCACAAGGTCATGTTGTGTTTCGGTTTCGGTTCAGTGTTGCATTGTGCGAATGACAGGGGGCGCCGCTCTGGCATTCCCGTTTTACCCAGGCGACGTGTAAATAATACCCTTGTTACACAGACAGACTAAACCTCGGTTAGTGTAACCGCGGTTACGCATAACCGCGGTTCGCTTATGTTACACGGTATGCGAAACCGTGGTTATGCCGCTAGCCGCGGTTGTACCAAACCGAGCTTGGCGACCTCGGTTTGGCAGTTAACCGAGAAAATGGCAGCCTCCATGGAGGACGTGTGCACGCCGGCGAGCTTTCGTGAAAAACGAATTGGACTGCAAGAACCACGGAAAGCCTGATTAGGCTTTGGGAAAACAATTTGTATCATCTACGGAGCACCTCAAGGAATGCGAAAGTGGACGCGGAAAAACAGTGAATGGAATGCCGGACTGCCGCCAGACGCAGAGCCATTCACGCCACACTCTAAGAAAAAAAAGAGTATGCGTGACTCTTTTCGGAGAGTTCTGACTTGCCACGTATAGGACTCTCTTTAAATAGTCACGGTGACTCTCTTGGTGGGTCAGGGTCGGCTCGCTCTAGGAGAGTCCCCTGACCCTCTAGGAAGAGTGGAAAGACTCAGCGGGAGGATCACGTTACCACTTACAGGGAGTCAGACGACTCTTGCCGGTAACGCTCCTAGGGGGGTCAAGGGACCCACATCGAAGCATCAAGCGACTCCACAAGTATTTTAAGCTACTCATTTGATCCTTGCTTTACTTTTGCGCGACTGCTGTTGAAAATAGTGGAGTATTCATTTTAAGCAAGTCCAATAATACTTGCCGTTCTGCCCAGCGAATGTAAACAAAGAATAGTTCAGTTTTAGCATTATTTTAATAAACTCGTCAATACAACACATATTTTCCAGCAAAGTTATATAGAAAGCGCGAAAAGATGGTCTCTGATTTCAAATTAAGAAGTTTGGGTATTCCTCATTTACATGCTTCTATGAGTATAGCCAACTAATATGTGTGACTGTGATGTGCACAGTGTCATATGGTGCTAAATGAACAGGAGAAATCGCCATCATGTTTCCATATTTATTCCTTGTGATTAAGAATAAATAAAAAGTGGTGACGGCTTGAGGCATCAGACTTGTGGCTTGCTAGGTTGTCGCTCCTGTACACCGTGAGCATCATGAAAAACGGTATCTGAAAAGCAGAACGTGATATTATGATGAGAAAATGAAATTGCAGTAAAGGTTTGCAAAACCTACACAATAAGTGGTTCACACAGACATAATAAAGGCTAACAACAAAACAACAAAGCACATCCTCCGGCAGCCAGGGGCATGCCGTGAGCGGTTATTGACCGCATGTTTTACAAACGTAACCCATCCTTAAATACTCAGATAAACAGATGCGAGTACTAGGGCCCGAACGACACCCAGCGCGTGCGTACGCCATCTACGTCGAGATCAGACATGTCATATGCTAGAATTAGCGCACATAACTCCCACAATCACGTACACTCACTCGATTCTGTTATAGCGCCCAACGTCATCGCAGTGTATGCAAACCACGAAAACAGCAAACAGAACGAGGGAAACGAGGGCACGCCAGCGGCCGCAACAACAACGCGCGCCGTCGAAAGTCTAGAGCTTTTTCACTTTACCGGCGAGGCGTGTCCAACTTGAATGACTACCGCGTACGTTCTGGAAGCCACCGTACTATATCTGCACCTCAAACTACCGTCTTTAAGCCAACAACACCATTATATGTAGTGCGTGTGAGCGTTCTGTACACAGGCTTTCTTTTTTTTTCACGTTCCCACGCGCGGAAGCACGCAGCACACTCAAGGTCGATGGAAATGTTGTTATGAAGTAGACTAAAGTGCATCTCAAAACGACATCTTGCACCTTCAGTAGTGCGGACACAACGTGCGATCAGCAAGAAATGACCCTCGATAATTGTTTGCATCGCTCACTTTATGGGAGCTTGTACAGCAACGCGCATAACGGTGGCAACTCGTTAACTGACAGCTTTAGTTGGGCATCCGCAACAGCCCCGCGGACACAGGCTGCTGTTGGAAATGGCTGGCAGATAACTTCCGCAGAGCTGCTGCAGACGCCCAGCTAAAGCTGTATAATTAGTGCCTACGAAAGCAGTACACTCACCGTTAACTGGCGCCCGTTGTCCGTATCCGCAGCTCCATGAATATTCCGCCCTCCAAGCGTCACTTCGTGCACGGAGCCGGCGTCAACACCACCGAAGACGCGCATGAACATGAAACTGATGAAACCGATGAAACTTCAAGACACGCAACCCGCGCTATCAACGCAACCACGCAACGCATTCCAATAGACGAGGAGACTGAGACTGACTGAGACGACTGAGAGAGAAGCCAGAAGCGGCGCGCCACCCCGGTGCCAACCCCGTCTCCGTCGGCGAGCAACGCGCCACAACGGCGCCAAAGGGCAAGCGCGCGATATGTATGGCGTATACGGCGGCTCTTTCATGACGGAAGCCAATCGAAACGCGCTTCAGGAGGGTCCAGTGACTCCTTCCCAAATGCGAACTCTTTTTCTCTGCCTGTACCTTCCAAAAGGGGTCAGATGGACACCCGAAGAGAGTCAGGGTTCCATGACCCTCTTTTGACTCTCTTTTTTCTTAGAGTGCAGAGCAAGTCCGCTTTAACCGAGGACGCTTATGCGCCGTGTAACATCGGCGAACCGTGGTTGGCGCTAACCGTAGTTCAGCGCGGTCAACCGTGGTTGGTCGTAACTGCGGTTAACTTGCCTGTGTAACAAGGGTATAAGAGAGTTTGTGGAGAGTACTCGTTGAGTGCGGACGTTTCTTCTCCTTCGGCGCATCGCGCCAAACAGCGTGCTCGGGCTGGCCGGCGTCCCCACCGGTCGCGTTGGTCACCGCCGGTCTTCGCCTGCCGCTGCGCCGGGACTACCAGCCCGCAACACAGCACTCATGTTTCCCGGCGTATTGCCAGATTGCGTCCATATCTCACGCAGCGCCTCTTCTATTGTCTTTAGACGACATTTGCAGCGAAGCACGCAGATACGCGGCCAATTTTTTTTTACTATGCTTCTGTATGTAGTCCGCGAACGGTACCTTTTCTAGACTACATCGCGTAAAAGCAAAGGTAAAACAGAAAAGAAATAGGTATTATGGTCAAGGTTGTTTGCATTGTAAGTAAGAAAGATGATCCCGTAAAGAATTTGCGATTTTTGCTCTTTCGAGATTTATGATGTTCTGGTGTCGATTTCACGTATTCCTGCCCCAGTAACTAACGATGGCGTCGCTCGGTTGTAACATGTGCACGTCGAAGCTTGTAAGCGAGTATAAGCACGTGTTTGTTAGGTGATCTGTATTCATCAACCAGAAAGAAACAAAGACAGCGGTACGTTGCCAAGTGTTTTGTTAATCTGCACGCATACAACCACGAAGAAAAAGTTGTGTGTTACTAATACCACCAGCGCAAGTGGGTCTCTCATCGCAACAGCCGCCTTGACGGCGACGCCCACGACCTGCCAGTCTTCAGAACTAACAGCCGCTTGAAAGCAAAACTGCGTTTGAAAACGGTACGTAAATAAGTGACCCATTCTATAAATTGCGTTGCATACATGGTCGGTGGTTCGGTTGCCCACTATTGCTGATACAGTAACGCTGAAGATTGCGTACTACGGAGGCTTTTTTTGGCGCTTGGCGTTGAGAGCTATTTACGATAATAAAATCATCTGTTCAAAGCTTCGCCTGGGCAACAGACGCGTTCATGTCTATTATGCCATTCACACCATGATTTTCACTGTGCAAAAATAGGATTCTTGACCACGGGGGTAAGGTGCGCGTTTCACCCGCCTGTAATTGCAAATGGGAGAAGCCTGCTCCTGCCCGGTCGTGGCCATGATTTCTGCTGCCTTTCGATGTCTTCGCGTCGCCTTACAAAATAACGTGAGCGTTTCCAGTAAGTTATTGCGTCTCCAAATGTAGGA
Organism: Rhipicephalus sanguineus; assembly: GCF_013339695.2. Lineage (NCBI taxonomy): Eukaryota > Metazoa > Arthropoda > Arachnida > Ixodida > Ixodidae > Rhipicephalus > Rhipicephalus sanguineus. Next base: position 53,118,638 of record NC_051180.1, on the reverse strand, counting down.
AAACGACAATACGGACCCTGTATGCACCGAAATTTAGGAAATATGTTGCCTTTGCGTATGATTTCTAATTGCGCAGTTACTTCTTGGCCATGTCCTTTTTTCTTTTCAAAAACACAATCAACCACTCCAATAAAGCTAATTCCTGCGTTCCTTTGCAATACAGCATATTCTATCGCTTTCCAATAAAAAAAATATAAACAATACTCAATGCAATACTCAACTATACTCAATAGACAATACTTTGCACGCGGACTTGAACCGCTGGCCGACTAGGGTTAAACATTTTATTTCCAGAAGAGCTCAGCAACAATTCCAGCTATTTGAACTGCATCCATAAGTGCATCAATTCATGCAGTAGCTTTCGATTAAAGCTAAACGTGAACTATCTTTCACAGCACAATTTACCCAAAATCATTGTAAGCCGTGGATATTCGCGTGAAAACGCGCATGTTGAATGAGCTTGCGAAACCAAAACCGAAAACGCCCGCGAACGGACTGCTGGCGTAGTGACACATGTGCAGAAGTTTCGCCCGCGTAGCTTTGGCTGTGCTGCCACAGACAGTTGTCGCCTGGTATAGTTAAAAATGTATGTTCGGTGATTGCAGCGAAACAATAGATACCAGTCAGATATACACGACATTTAAACGAAAGTACAAGAATAAGAACATCAGTTTATGAATTGCTGTATAGAATGTTAGTGTTAGATGCGCAATGACAAAATTGCTAAGCCGTGCATCATACAAAGTATTCAACCAGTTTCATCTTTGAGGTGGTTTCAGTGCAGAGCATTTGAGGCGCCAGGGATGTCGTATGCCGTCGTCGTATGCTGTTATCGTATGCTGTCATCGCTGTCTGATGTCGCTTGGCGTAACACAGGCAAAACCATGTATAGCATATTCATCTATAGCATAGGCGTGTACAACAAGGGCGCACGACAGGGAAGTGAGGCTGAGGGGGAGCGATGTAAGGGTGAGGAGGAGGTAAAGAAGAAAGTAAGGGGGAGGAGGAAGGGAGTGGACTCTCATTGCATGCTGTCATGTCACGCTTGGCTTCACACAGGCAAAACAATGTGTAGCATAGCCATGTATAGCAAGGGGGCAAGAAAGAGAATTGAGGAGTGATGTGACGGTGAGGAGGATGGAAAGGAGGAGTTCAGAGGGTAAAGCATGAGGCACACGTGTATGGCGTCACGTATGCAAAACCATGTACAGTAGGATCTCGGTGATAGGGACCAGGCTGATACGAATTTCGGCCTGATAAGAATTCGCAAAATTCCTCGGCCGAATGCTGTTGTGACCAATGGGACTAAATTCATGATCCGTACGCTTTTCAGCATGGCGACGGGTGATACGAACTTGGGTACCGACACCGCCGAGCGACGGCCGACAGAAGTGTTCACCGGAAGCTTGGGAAGTACGCGCGTGGCCAGCGCACGCAATCGGGAATGTGATTATCGTTTCCCACAGCCGCTGTGGACGAAGCCGCGGTCGCCATCGACGTGATCATGTATGACGATGAGAAAACTCCGAAAGTACACGCGCATACAGCGCTCGCCAAGTCAAAGCGATGCTGCCTGCCGCAACCGCTGTGGACAAAGCCGCGCTAGACGCGATAATAGATACAACGGCCTAGTTCTGAATGCACTTGAGCGTCCAGCGCACGCGGGTTGTAAACGGAACAACCATTTGCCACAACCGCTGCGCACAAAACAGTGGTCGCGATCGGCGCGATCATCGATAGCGACTACGGCAGTTTTGAAGGTACGCGGCTAACGAAGCGGTATAGATTAAAGGCAATAAAGCCATAAAAAAATTGGGGGACGCTTAAGCTTCGCCTTTAAGAGTTGAACGCCATAGCAATATCCTGCCCCTAGTGTGCACTTCGAACACTACGAGTGTTTAACAGAATGCGCGCAATAAGGTGTGTGCCTTATGTAATGGGTGGCATGCTTTAAACCAGGAGCAATTATGCACGAGAACCTTTTTCGAAGCTGCGATGCACCCACTACGTGGTCTTAAGGGAATACGCGCAGTAATGTGTGTGCCTTTTGTGATGGGTGGTTGCCTTTAAACCACCAAGTCGTTATGATATTGACGTGTGTGACGCCCGATGGCAATGTACGCTTGTACCACGCAATATTACTGCGATATTATATCTCGTACTGTGACACCTGTATACAGGACGCGTATTTTTGGGAAGCATCAAAGTTACTTTCGGTGCAACTCCAAGCAGAGGCGTGGATGCGTGGTAGAACACCTGCTTGCCACGCAGGCGGCCTGGGTTCGATTCTCACTCGGACCAAACATTTTTATTATTTATTTTATTTGCAGCTTTTTAGATTTTTCGGTCACGGACAAGATGATTTTTCGCTCACAACCAACGGTGCCGGCGCCGACGCCGACGGCGGAATTTCTACGATACGAGCTCTTTAAAGCTATCGCGTTAAAAGGCACCAAGCGTTTCGGCGTTCCTGTAGTTCGCTTATGACTATGGTGGAACGGACTTCGCCACTTAGTTTTCAGTTTGACTCAAGCGAAGCTTTTACGCAAGCGTTCGAGGCAGCCAGCTGCGCCGTTCCTTAATAATCCGTTCGCGAGTGCCCCAGCAAGACATACGTGATTTCTTTCGATGGCAGTAAATATTTTGTGCGCTTATCGTGATTTGAAACGGAATAGCTAGTTTTTGGGCTATACAACATTTCGGTTGATACGAATATTTTCACTCCCCCATGAGATTCGTACCACCGAGAGAGAAGGAGCGCTGTGAGGGTAAATGGGAAAGAAAGGAGGAAGGGAGGGGGACGAGGAAGGGAATATGCTGTCATCGTATGCTGCCATCTTATGTCGCCGCTTCGTGGCACGCAGGCGAAACCATGAATAGCATACCCATATATACCAAGAATTATGCGAGGGTGAGAAGGATCGAAAGGAGGAAGGGAGAATGTAAGGTATAGCATAGCCACGTATGGCGCCACGCAGGCAAATCCATGTATTGCATAGCCATGTTTAGTATGGTATAGTAAAGGCGCGGGAATTGGAAGTGAGGATGAGTAGCATAGGTCGGCACAAAAAATGTGGAGCTCACTCAGATTCACTCATGAAATATTTTAAGTAATTTTTTAAATATAGACGACAGCAATTCTCAAATGTGTTTTTCTAAGTGCTCGACATAGCTAACAAGTTGAAAATAGAGTGGAGATGAGTGACTTTCGAAAGAAATGAACTCATTGTTTTTCGTTGATCAAATCATTACTGCGGAGTTATTCAATATTCCTAATCATTTTACTTTGCGCAGGCGTGGGGAAGTTTTTAGTAGTTTTAGTAGCAGGAGTGCTTGTATTTCACGAACACTTGCCGTTATCTTCCGGCCAATGTCATTTATACTAAGCAACCTTTCCTCTTTCTTTAAGGTTTCAACACCTCGTCGTCTCAGCATATATAACCGCGGACATATTTCGCGGTTATATATGCTGCTCTGCCTTCGGAAACTAAACTCATCATGCTACAACATGACATCACCCATAATAATCTACTATTTTCTGTTTTCACATTTCAGTTCTTTCTGGCATAAAGCTATTCTTTAGTCCCTAAAATGCACTGCCCCATTTTTATGTCTCTTTCTCAAACTCTTTCTCAAACAATCTGCATTCCACATTTTTTCTCCTGAAATGTATTGCCACGCCCACTTCTTGTCTTGTTTTGATGTATTCGGGTTTGACCGGCAGAGACGGTTATCAACGCTCGACGCTGTCCGCGAAGTAGTGTTCTAGAAGCATCGCGATTGTAGTAGATCGGTTTGTTAAGATTGCGCCCCGCACGCGAATGTTCCAGCTTTGTCTAGAGATTACGCCGCCACCAGCGATATTGCTGGAAAGTTCGATAGCGCCTGTATAAAAGCCGACGCGCGTGAGCGCTTGTCAGTTGATCGACGGACGACGCCCTGTTCGCCGCTATCATTGTACAGCGTGCATTGCTGTAGTTCTAGTTCTCATTTTCCGGCCACAAGTTCGGCCAAATAAACAGTTTCATCCTACAAACGCCGACTGCTGTCTTCGTCGACGTCACGACCACGTGACATCTGGTGGAGGTGCTGCTTCATGATCCGGACGCCACCGCGGAGCGCTGACCCAAGCCCAAGCCGCGAAGAAGACGACTCTAAGGACAACCCGGATCCTCGAACCAGCCGCCGGCAGAAAGGACTACCCCCCCAATACGGACTCCTACCGGATAAGCCAAAAGCCACGGCGACAAGAACAACAGGCACGATGACGGCCGCAGCGAACCCTGCCGCGATAGTGATGCAGCCGCCGAGGGAGCCGCCGACATTTCGTGGTTCGCCATGTGAAGACCCCGAAACCTGGCTGGAGACGTTCGAAAGCGTCGCAACATTTAACAACTGGAACGCCGACGACAAGCTGCGCCACGTGTACTTCTACCTGGAAGAAGCAGCAAGGACATGGCTCGAGAACCGGGAGTCCACGCTTCGAACCTGGGATCTCTTTCGTAGTGCTTTTTTGGAGACGTTCACGAGCGTCGTTCGAAAGGAAAGGGCCGCATCCTTGCTGGAGACACGGGTTCAGCTCCCGAACGAAAACGTGAGCATCTTCGCGGAAGAAATGACCCGGCTGTTCCGCCACGCTGACCCCAACATGCCTGAAGAAAAGAAGGTTCGTTTCCTCATGCGAGGAGTAAAGGAACAGCTCTTCGCTGGCCTTATGAGGAATCCGCCGAATACCGTCCAAGAATTTGTCTCCGAAGCAACAACAATCGAGAAAACGCTTGAGATGCGAACACGGCAATACAACCGCAGCCTCTCGACCACAAGCTACGCCAACGTTCAAGCGCTAGGATCCGCCGACCTGCGTGAGACGATTCGAGCAATCGTGCAAGAGGAGCTGCGAAAACTTCTACCTTCGTCGCAACCTCAAGTAGATTCCATCGCCGACCTCGTGCGCCAGAAGATCCAGCATTCACTCGGTGCGCCTCAGCTAGCAGAGCCGCAGCCGCAAGCTATGAGCTATGCTGCTGCAGCCCGCCGTCATGCTCCTCCTCCACGCCCACGCCAAGACGATACACCGCCGCAGTACCGTCGCCAGACGCCGCCGCCGCCACCGATGCCCTACCGTCCACCTGTCGGCCATACGCCGCCGCCGCCACCGACGCCCTACCGCCCACCTGTCGGCCAGCGCTACACCCCGAGGAAGACCGATGTATGGCGCGCCCCTGACAACCGCCCGCTCTGCTACCATTGCGGGGAGGCCGGCCACACGTACCGCCGCTGCCAGTACCGACAGATGGGACTACGAGGATTCGCCATCAACGCGCCGCGACCGCAGCCAGGCGAACGGCCTCGCGACATCGACGACTACCTAACCGGAACGCAGTGGCAAGAACGACGTCCTTCACGCTCGCCGTCGCCCGGCCGCTACATGTCACCGCACCGCCGGCCGTACACTGGCCCAAACCGGGGCCGGTCGCCTAGCCCGTATGCGGAAAACTAAGGGCAGCAACCGATGGAGGTGCGGTTGCTGTACGACGAACTACCGAAGATCCTCCGCCGACGACGACGACGTCGCGAGGAAACCTTCAGAACACGACGCGAACCAGACAGACCCCTGACGACGAGATCTTGCGGACCAAAGAAGACCCGACGACGCAACATGGAAGCAGCGGAACAAACCGACGCAGCCGTGACCCGACGCCGAGACCCAACCGCAACGCAAGACGACGAACTAGCGACCTCGACGTTCTCATCGACGGCCACAACGTCACCGCTCTCGTCGATACTGGAGCCGACTATTGCGTCATCAGTGGGCTCTTCGCCACGAAGTTGAAGAAAGTTAAGACCGCTTGGGAAGGCCCCGAAATCCGCACCGCTGGAGGCCATCTGATAACGCCGATTGGTGTTTGCACGGCGAGAGTCACCATCAATAACCGGACTTATCCTGCGAGCTTTGTAATCCTACAAAACTGCTCCAGGGATGCAATACTTGGAATAGACTTCCTAAGTGAACACGGCGCCGTCATCGACCTGAGGTCCGAGTCGATAACACTAACCCCAGATAAAGCACTCCCGCCCCACGCGACGCCAGGGAACCATGCATTGAATGTGATAGAAGAGCAGGTGACCATTCCGCCGCGTTCCAGCGTCATTATTTTCGTCGGCACCGAAAAAGCTGAAGACATCGAAGGTGTCATCGAGAGCGATCAGCGTTTGCTGCTAGACCGTGACATTTGCGTCGCAAGGGGCATTGCTCGGTTGCATGAAGGAAAAGGAAGCGTGATGCTAACGAACTTCAGCCAGGAATACAGACACCTGAGCAGGGGCACGACGATTGCATACATCGAAGAAATCTTGGCCGTCAGCGATGCGTTTGCCTTTTCAGATTCTGACGAAGCTACGACGACGATCCCTGAGCCACCCTTCGACGTAAACCCAAGTCTTTCCGCTCGCCAACAGCAACAGCTCCGACGCCTTCTGCAGGAATACAGGGACTGTTTCTCGTCGTCATCGCGGGTCCGACAAACACCCCTTGCTAAGCACCGCATCATAACAGAAGAAAATGCTCGACCACTCCGTCAGAGTCCCTACCGGGTTTCGACGCGGGAACGGGAGGCCGTTAAGAAACAAGTCGATGAAATGCTACGCGACGATATCATCCAGCCGTCCAACAGCCCGTGGGCGTCTCCCGTGGTGTTAGTGAAGAAGAAGGATGGGACCCTACGTTTCTGCGTCGATTATCGTCGCCTGAGCAAAATCACAAAGAAGGACGTGTACCCTCTCCCACGGATAGACGACACCCTGGATCGACTCCACAACGCGAATTACTTTTCGTCGATGGACCTCAAGACCGGCTACTGGCAAATTGAAGTCGACGAGAGAGACCGAGAAAAGACCGCCTTTATAACACCGGACGGCCTCTTCGAGTTCAAGGTCATGCCTTTCGGTCTTTGCTCGGCGCCTGCGACTTTCCAACGAGTCATGGATACTGTGTTAGCTGGCTTGAAGTGGCAGACTTGTCTTGTTTACTTGGACGACGTCGTTGTGTATTCCTCGAACTTCGACGAACACCTCCAGCGACTTCAATGCGTACTTCAAGCAATCAAGAACTCCGGGCTCACTCTGAAGCCAGAAAAGTGCCGCTTCGCGTACGAGGAGCTCTTGTTTTTGGGTCACGTGATCAGCAAGACTGGAGTGCTCCCAGACCCGCAGAAAACAGCTGCCATCGCCGCTTTCCCGCCACCCACCGACAAGAAGGCCGTGCGCCGATTTCTCGGCTTGTGCGCCTATTACAGACGCTTTGTCAAAGACTTTTCACGGATCGCCGAGCCACTAACGCAGCTCACGAAGACCGACGTCGAATTCAGGTGGCAAACAGCGCAAGTCGAAGCATTTCATGAACTTAAACGACGCCTGCAGAGACCTCCGATACTTGCGCATTTCGACGAATATGCCGATACGGAGATTCACACCGATGCAAGCAGCATAGGACTCGGCGCCGTCCTTGTGCAGCGGACGGGCGGACTGGAAAGGGTTATCAGTTATGCTAGCCGGTCGCTGTCTAAAGCAGAGGTCAACTATTCCACAACAGAAAAGGAGTGCCTCGCCATCATCTGGGCTACGTCAAAGTTTCGCCCCTACCTCTACGGCAGGCCCTTCAAAGTTGTGAGCGACCATCACGCCTTGTGTTGGCTAGCTAACTTGAAGGACCCTTCAGGTCGCCTCGCACGGTGGAGCCTAAGACTTCAAGAATTCGACATTACTGTCGTCTACAAGTCCGGAAGGAAACACTCCGACGCCGACTGCTTGTCTCGTGCCCCCGTCGACCCACCAACGCCCGACGACCAGGATGATGACAGCTTCTTGGGAGCCATAAGTACCGAAGACTTCGCCGAACGACAGCGAGCCGACCCGGAACTCAAGGGTCTAGTGGAATACCTGGAGGGCAGGACCGTCGTTGTCCCAAAAGTATTCAGGCGAGGATTGGCATCATTTTCCTTGAAAAACAACGTCCTCGTAAAGAAGAACTTCACTCCGGCCCGAGCCAGCTACCTTATCGTTGTACCTTCGGGACTGCGACCAGAAATTTTGCATGCCCTGCACGACGACCCAACGGCTGGACACCTCGGACTTTCCCGAACGCTCGCACGAGTACAAGAAAAGTACTACTGGCCGCGCCTTGCCGCCGACGTCACTCGCTACGTAAGGACGTGCCGAGACTGTCAGCGACGGAAGACACCGCCCACAAGACCAGCAGGCTTCCTTCAGCCGATCGAGCCTCCTCGGCGACCATTCCAGCAGATCGGGATGGACCTCCTGGGGCCGTTCCCAACGTCGACTTGCGGAAATAAATGGATCGTCGTGGCTACCGACTACCTCACCCGCTACGCCGAAACAAAAGCCCTGCCCAAAGGCAGTGCCGCTGAGGTAGCCAAGTTCTTCGTTGAGAACATCGTCCTTCGACACGGCGCCCCGGAGGTTCTCATCACCGACAGAGGTACGGCGTTCACGGCTGACCTGACTCAGGCGATCTTTGAATACAGCCACACAAGCCACCGCCGCACCACCGCGTACCACCCACAGACCAACGGCCTCACCGAGCGTCTAAATAAGACCATCGCCGACATGCTGGCCATGTACGTCGACGTCGAACACAAGACGTGGGACGCCATCCTTCCGTACGTGACCTTCGCGTACAACACGGCCGTACAGGAAACGACGCAGATGACGCCATACAAGTTGGTCTACGGACGGAGCCCGGCAACGACGCTCGACGCCATGCTACCAAACGTGACCGACGAGGATAACATCGACGTGACCACATACCTACAGCGCGCCGAAGAAGCACGACAGCTCGCCCGCCTACGGATCAAGAACCAGCAGACGACTGACAGTCGCCGCTACAACCTTCGACGACGCCACATGGAATACCAACCCGGTGACCATGTATGGGTATGGACGCCAATACGCCGACGAGGACTTAGTGAGAAGCTTCTTCGACGATACTTCGGACCGTACAGGGTACTTCGACGCCTAGGCACACTCGACTATGAGGTTGTCCCAGACGGCATTACGAACTCTCAGCGGCGCCGTGCGCGACCTGAAGTCGTCCATGTCGTGCGCCTTAAGCCGTTTTTCGCGCGTTAGCGAGCCTGGGGACTCTATTTTTTTTCCTTTGTTATTGTAATTTATTTGTGTATACACTTGTTTTTTTTTCTTTTCTATGTTCTTTCACAAGCATCGGGACGATGCTTTTTCAGAGGGGGGCATTGCCACGCCCACTTCTTGTCTTGTTTTGATGTATTCGGGTTTGACCGGCAGAGACGGTTATCAACGCTCGACGCTGTCCGCGAAGTAGTGTTCTAGAAGCATCGCGATTGTAGTAGATCGGTTTGTTAAGATTGCGCCCCGCACGCGAATGTTCCAGCTTTGTCTAGAGATTACGCCGCCACCAGCGATATTGCTGGAAAGTTCGATAGCGCCTGTATAAAAGCCGACGCGCGTGAGCGCTTGTCAGTTGATCGACGGACGACGCCCTGTTCGCCGCTATCATTGTACAGCGTGCATTGCTGTAGTTCTAGTTCTCATTTTCCGGCCACAAGTTCGGCCAAATAAACAGTTTCATCCTACAAACGCCGACTGCTGTCTTCGTCGACGTCACGACCACGTGACAGTATTTATTATGCTTCAGTTCCCACGTACGCTCCTTAGCTTTTGTCTAGATAGTCTGCCTTGCAGAACTCACTTGCTCTGGATGCAACCACGCGAGGCACCGTTTTGCGTCGCTTTGTAGGATACGAGGTAAGACTCGTTCGCATGTCTGAAGCGGCATTGATCTTCGTGACTTTCGAAGAGCCTTCGCAAAGCAGCGAATAGTGCGTCTGTCGGACTCGTGTACCAGACTGTATTGCAATCCCGATGGGAATAGTACCAGGCCTTTCCAAATAGCGCGAGCCAGTGCTTTGTAAACATAGCATCACCCGAGCGCGCTACTTTCAATGCAAATAGGCTAGCTCCTGCATCGGGCTTGAACGTATTGATTCTTTTAGAAACTTCTCGCAGTTCGTCTCTTATATGACTTCCTTGCGTAATCAACATTGTCTTGCCTTCCAGAGGTCTTCATATTTGCTCTCGTTCATAACCATTGCGGTTAATCGCCGACGGAGGTGACAACGTAATGGAACTATTAGCCAAATTATAATTCGATAGGTTATTAACAACCCCAGCTAGTTTATCTTCGCTATCTTGTTTTATAAAATGTAGTAAAACTAAATTGATCGGCTATTAAAGAACAACAGACACCATGCCAGCTCATCACTAGATGCACCTGGCTATGGTTTCTGCTTTCTTTTTTAAAAATGTTACCATTACGTTAGAATACTGTGTATCTTGTTTGCTTCACAGGTGGAGTCATAACGGTGTAACCATTGTACTCGCGTGTGAAGAACGTGTGTTATGTACTGCTTGTTCATGCTCCTACGTTCTTATTTTCCTCCACGTACTTTTTAAGCACTACATCTGTTGATATCTATTAATAATTTTGTCATACACGATGCAGCGCGACGGCAAGTAGACCAAGGTAATATACTATAACACAATGCTCTTTGCTGAGCTGTTAAATGTTCGTCTTTGTATAAATACGTGCAAAATTTAATGAAAGCAAATCTTATGAAAAAAAGGGGGAAACACAGTAATTTTGTTACGAACTGCTTTCATTTGAGAATTGCGCGTTCCAAGTTGGTAACGCTGTTACCAAGTTCACTGAAAGGGAGAAAAATAACATTTGAGAAAAAATGAACAACGCACGTTATTACAAACCGCTCTCCTTCCCGAATAGCAGCTATAATATCTGGGGTTTAACGTCACAAAACCACAATATGATTATGAGAGACGCCGTAGTGGAGGGCTCCGGAAATTTCGACCACCTGGGGTTCGTTAACGTGCACCTAACTGTAAGTACACGGGCCTCAAACATTTTCGCCGCCATCAATCCGAATAGCAGCTGTCTGAAAAGCTCTACAAACGCCATCGTTCGTGAAATTCATTACCTCTAGCTGACCGTGCATTCATCTTATTTCAATGCAACTGCCAGTCTCATGATGAGAACTTTCCTCCCGATTTGCCCTCGTTCTACTCTTACTTATTCACCTTTTGAAAAAGACAGGCCTGAGAAAAAGAAAAACGAAGACCTAATAAAAACTGATCAAAGCAACAATATTTAAGCAAAGAAGAATGATTTCAAACTACAAGTCCCATTTCATGCCAAAAGCCACACGCGAATTCATAGAACTACTCCCACCGCTGTAACCGCTGCCATAATGAATGGGAAATGTTCTTTTTTCAGCCAGAGCTCGCACCTTAAGTTCTAGTTTCAGAAAGACTCACCATTTGTTGATCTTTCATTTTACCTTTTTTTTAAGCTTCATTAAAAATTGGGTCAATGAAAGAAAGCTACAAAGGCAACTCCACTAGACGAAGAAGCTTACCTTGGGGGGTCAGCCTTTCTGCTTTTCCATAGCAGTAAAATTCTTCCAAAAAATAATCTCAAGTCAAATAAATACCTTTGGTCAGAGTGTGTGAGTAGGAAGAAAACCCGTTCGCGTGTAATATTGCTGAGATAATTCGAACAAAAGCTTTCGTTTCCGCGGTTATTTCTTTCGAGACGGCCATTCCTTTCTTCTCGGCGAACCGTTCGTCTTTTCTCATTCAGCTGCGTGCGTCAAGAATTCACTGGCTTATTTCCTCTATAATCTTGCCTCTTTAATAAAAGCAACTTGCGGTTCTTCGTTTCTTTAGCTCGTTCTAGAACCGATTACGGCAGTAGTCAAGCTGGGTGGTGAAAAAAAAAAAAACGTTCCCATCGGAGGCCTGAAAAGAAAGAGCGGTAGTTTCAAAGCTGAGTCATCGGAGAATGCGAAAGAAAGGAGCGCTTCTTTCAATGCAACAGCGCACAGCAAGACGAGCAGGCCGAAAGGAGAAAAAACGACACACACTACAGGCGCTTATCAAAGCAACACTATTTTCACACACACAACAAGCGCTTGTTGTCTGTGTCGTTTCTTCTCCTATCAGTCTGCTCGTTTTTCTGTGCTCTGTTAGATTGAAATATGAAAGCGACACCAACTCGACCAAGTTGCCGTCCTACAGCGCGTTTCTTTTTCTGTTACAGCTATTTGATAAAAAGAAGCATCGATTGGTTGTTTTCCAATAGTCGTGCGTTAACAGATGCAAAGGGCGCATTTGTTTACTTAGAAATGACACAGCGAAAAGGCTGAACTCACCAATACGGCGAGTGTTCGTTTCGAAGCCCTGCGGGTGGTCTGAATAGAAAAACGGGATGTTGGGGACTTGCATGTGTTTGCATTACATTTTATATCAGCTGTCATGTTTCGCATTTTTGCATTCTTGAAAAGAACATCAAGGACGAGAAGGCGTTATCACTGACACCAGCTGGTACAACTACATATTGATACGCATCAAATTCTCGCTAGAAAACTAGGACAATTACGAGAAAAATTAAGGCAGTTCAATACCCGGTGACCGCAGCTGACATCTAAGGAACGTTGATTTGATTAGTGCGCTTATCGCTGGTCGATTCCACGAAAGATAAAAAAACGGTGCATGCTTGAGGTTTCCGACTTTCTTGATAATTTGGTATGTTTGCACATATGACTGCACAGCTCGAAATCGCAGTTCCTTTTCAAATAAAAAAAATTCTTCAACACAGGAAAATTGTGCAAGCGTCGCCGGTTGACGACGATCACTTTACGAAGAGTGCGTTTTCGTAAATTCGCAACCATGCTGGCAGCTACTGAAGCTATATGTTACAAATACCTTTCTTTTTAGTGGAAGTAGAAGTAAAGGGGAAATAGCTCTTATTTCATGGAATTCTGAGTAAATTATGTACTTTTAAAAAATCACGAAACACGCTGCGTTTTTGAAAATCAGTCAAATTTGGGAAGCTATGAATACTTCTATGAACATCTTAGCTTGTTCACATTTGCAGTATGAATAGGCCTTTATGTGAATAATGAACCTCTACATTTGTATTTCTCTAATAATTTTTAAAGTAGTAAATTTTCAAGCTCGAAACACCAAAAAGACAAACGTGCTCCTCGAATAAAAAATCTATAATAAAAAAAACCCCAATCTCAATTTTGTTCAAAGTCGCCCAAAATGTTCTCAAAGGACTGCAGAATGATATTTTGAAAAAAAAAACATGTTGCATCATTTTTATTGGAACAAAAGCAGATGTCAAACATTGTGTTTCCAGAGCGTGGTGGCTACTGCGTAAAGGACATCTCTAGTAACAAGAAAATACAGTAACAAGTCTTTTTTCTTCTCTGAGCTTCGCTAAACAACAGTAATGATGTATTGTCGAAAAGTGGGAAATGTTTTGTAAAGAAAAAGATCGTTCCAATTAAATGCCTTTGAAATGATAGAATTCTATGAAATGATAAGAGCTATTTCCTCTTTACTTCTACTTCCGCTAAAAAGAAAGATATTTGTAATATATAGCCTCGGTAGCTGCCAGTATGGTTCCGAATTTACGAAAACGCACTCTTCGTAAAATGGTCGTCATCAACCGGCGACACTTGTCAAATTTTCCTGTCTTGAAAAAAAATGTTTGTTTGAAAACGAATTGCGATTCCGTGCTGTGCAGTCATATGTGCACAACATAGAAAATTGTCAGGAAAATCGGAAACATCAAGCATACACCTTTTTTTTTTTATCTTTCGTGTAATCGACCCGCCGCAATCAACCCATTGCTCAGACATTTCAATTTTACACTGTCGAATGCACTTGATAGATTTTTTCACAGCTCAAGTAATATTTCGCAACGATCGATGATTACAAGTTACCAATTTACGCGGCCATTTCCGTTGCACTTTGCAGTCAATATTTATCCAAGAAATCTTTCCTCTTGCTTTCTTAGTTTTTTTTCCTTTTTTAACACGAAAGTACTTTATGCTGCGGCCCACCAAGACTTCAGTGACGTATTTCCGCCACGGAAATGACGTCGAAAAAATTTACGCGATCAGAAGGCAAAGAAAAACTGTTCCGTCAACGGGCATCGAACCCGCGACCGCTCGGTCCGCAACAACGGATGCCGGGCACGGTATCCACTGCACCATGGTCACAGACTCTAGAAGCTTTACAACGCGCCTTTTATATCTACCACTCTCCCGGTCGGCGGTGTGGTGTTGCCCTCTGGGAGCGGTGAAGTAAAGTAATTCGTCATTACTGCGGCCTCCGCGATTAGCACCTGCGACGTGTTACACGTCCGTCCCATTCAGCGCGTTTTCACTAGAAGTTCAATTTCGTCAATGCTTTAACACACCGAGAGGTGGCGATCGTAGCCCAAGCGTCGTAAAATCTTCAACCACCACGCTAATCCAAACCAAAAATAGCTCTGCGACGCGCGCCTGCCTCACCTAGCTGTAAAACCGCGTTCCCCGCTCACGCGCTCACCCCGAGAAAAATTGCGGCTGGGCTACCGGGGTGGCACGACGCGCTTTGCGTTTTCCTCTAGTCCGGCCGTGGTGTTCAAGCACATTTTAACGTGCCGTGGGATGGCGACCAAATTCTGCGTCCAATATGCCATGGTCTTCTGGCTATCACACCTCGTTCTCTGATTACGCTTTCGCCGTTAACTACTACATCTACCACAAGGGTTTGTTTAATCATTTAACATGGACGTTAGCAGTCGGGGTGGAGATGTACCACCAATCATCAAAGTGGGTTCATCCATGTTGAACGGTGCTATAGCTACCAGACATCAGTATACATTGTACAAACTCTCTTATATCAATGTACAGTAAATATTCAGTTACTTCTGTAAGGGCACGCTTTACTTTCGTGTTATTCCAATTCCTATGACGGAGGGATCAACCACCTTTTTTTATTACATGGACACTCTCGACGGGTTTTTGGCGTCGCTGTCGCCGTCATGTCCAGTGTAAAGTCCAAATTGATAACACCCCCCGCGCATCGTATGTTCTACCGAGTAAAAGCGCGCGAGCGGAGGCGACGAACGCGGCTGAAGCAGAGCTTAAACGAGCCGGCCAATTTTGGTCGCTCGGAGGGCGCATGCGATATCATCACCCTGCTCGGGACGCCTGCCATGGAAGCAGAGAGAAAGCGCCCCGCACGCCTTTAACGAAATTGAAAAACGCGAAAGGGGGGGGGGGCGCTCCAGCAGCAACAGTGAACTTTGATTCTAAGGGCGTGGTCGCGATTGCAGGCGCGCGCGCTATCACCAGGAGGGTCGTATACCCTTCCATGTGCTGCGCTTTCAACGCGAACAGACCGTGCGAAAAGTGTTGCCCTCCCTGGAGCGGCCGTCTTCTCTTACACCAGTGTTTCGTAGCGTTACGTGAGATCGGATTCAAAAGAGTTAGCTACCGCCTCACTATGTATAACATCATAATTTGTTGCTATCGCATTAATTGCCTCGACCTAGCGGTGAAACTGTGACTTTTGCGCAAGTATTGTTAGTCTTGTACCACTATTTGTATAATATAAGACAGACGGAATTAATTCGAGAGTAAATTAACACAAGACTTCCTTATTTTTTCATTGTATCAGTGGTATCATTTCTCCCCCTCCCCCCTCCCGAAGTTCTCGAAGATTAGGGGAAACCCTTATGCTATCACTCCCGCCACCACCAGCATTCTCACAGGTCGCGAACATTAGGGGGAACCAACTACCAATTTCGTTTCTCTTGGACAAACACTGCTGTAAAATTATTACAGAGTAGGATTCCTGTTGGTTATCAGACATGGCGTTATTAATAGCACCTACATCAAGCCAACTTTGTTCCAACAAGGCTTGTGCAAGTGCAAGAATGTGCAGAAAAGCAAATGCACATCCCTCTAATATACATTATCGGATCTGCACTGCCACCAACTGCTCCCTTCCGTAAATGAGTATTCATAGGGACAGCGGATTGTGGGGCGATCAACACAGCGTCGCATGATATACCAGAGTCGTCAGCTACACCAGACATTGTAAAATATTGCCAGCGGCTACAATGGCGCCTATTAGATATTGCTGCGAATTTAGTTTAACATTCCATTAGAGATATGACAGAATTCGCGTATTGTGAGAATCGATGTCATGTAAGGAGCAACAAGCGGCCAACTGTTACATTGTTTTTCATGGCTCTCGGAAAGGTGGCATCAATGTCGCAAAAAGATTAATTTTTCATTATTTGCTCAGAGAAGTGGGTAAAAAATAGCAAACATAAATAGTTCATTTTCGTAAAAAGAGCCAAATTTTAATTAGTAATGTCAAACAGCTTCTTTGATTGGATTCGGCAGCGAGAGGGCTGTCAATTAGAAATCCAAAGCTGCTTATGAAAATGCGTTGAGTTCTCGTCCTTCCATTACCTACCACCAAATCCTCCGCTAACACAGCCTATATCACCAGCCAACATAGGACTGCGTTGCTCATGCACTCGCCTGTCTCTCCTTCCTCCGGGACATTGTCATGTGGCCTCCTTGTGCCCGCCTTTTCACCGTTAGACGTTCACACACATAAGCTGTGCCCCGCACATGATGTGGCAGTATCAGTGAAT
The DNA here is from genome assembly GCF_013339695.2 of Rhipicephalus sanguineus. Taxonomy (NCBI): domain Eukaryota; kingdom Metazoa; phylum Arthropoda; class Arachnida; order Ixodida; family Ixodidae; genus Rhipicephalus; species Rhipicephalus sanguineus. The sequence goes on along the minus strand of NC_051180.1, from coordinate 53,102,059 downwards.
ACCTTCGTCTGGTCACATCTAATCCACATCAGGAGCAGACGTGAAACGTATAACTCCCACCACCTTGCCGCGCGTAACCTTTATTGTTCTATTCTAGATCTTCGGTAAAGGTCTTGGTGTATGCCATACATTACAATTAGCTATTCATTGCTCGTGGTTATCTGTTTTGTTTGTTCCTTACTGGGAGCAGTCTATGGGCACGCGTTAGATGGTTGGTTGTGTAAATATTTCTTGTCGAATACACCATATTCCCTTGCTCATGCATGACTGGCTCCCACTCATTACAGAGTATTGCCCAAAAAGCTGACAGAAATCCGCAACAGACAAAGGCGGAGCCTAGTGACGTCATCTGTCCCTCGCCCTCATGGACGAGGAAAAGGGAGTAGGAGGCCAGTGTTACCAGACTACTCTGGTGGCTTGTACCACGTTTCACCAGTTGCTGACGACGAAAGCACAAGCGCGCTTCAAAATTGCGGACCTGGGGCCTGGGAGGGATGTCGCTCCCCCACCTCCTAACATTTTAGGAGCTGGCTCGCCAGGTTCTTAAGCTGGGGCAATGTCCCGCGTCGTAAGCGCAACCTTAGTTCCATAGGCGACCGCTACAGGCGCAGCTCGCACGAAAGAGAAGTCCCCTTCCTCTTCTTCTTCGAGTGCCTTGATGATATCAACGCAGGCAAAACCACAAATAGCATAGCGAACTGTAGCATGCGAACGCTCGCGCGAAAGAGAAGTATTCTTCCTCTTGTTCTTCGACCGCCTTGATGATGACATTAACGCGGGCAAAACCACATTTCCTCGACTTCCTCGACCACATGTGTCGGCCACAGCTGCAAGGTCCGCGACCGCTTGTGGTTCGACAGCAACCTGACCACAATCGCTACTATAAAAACGTGCGACGTCTTTATATGACAGAAGAGGAATTGTATGGAACATTTACTGTTTACCCGATTATCTCCGAGCCAGCTCCTCAGTCATCATTCACTTCGTGGATACGGCGTGACTGTTTTCCACAGGAGAAGGGCTTAACCACTTTTCGACAGATTACACTGAAATAAAAATTTGAGAGGACCTATAGTTAAATCTTCAAACTGGCGTTGATCAACTGGACTTACAACGGTGGCACGATCGCCAGTTAAGAAGCCACAAATAACGCTCGCCACTCAATATATCAGTAACGAAACCCTTCAATAAATCACCACTACGCAAACAGATGCACAAATAATTAGCGGAATACTGACATACATAGGAGAGGGAGCAACAACACATCATTGGATAAGAACCATTTCCCTCACGTCACTGCACTTCCCTACGAAATAGTACACAAGTCAGGTAATCACCGGACATTACTTTTTCGAAACTACCTTTCAGATCCAACAAAACTGACAGCAACTCTTAAAAATGCCGAAAATCTGCAGAAAATATACATGACCAGGTCATAGTCTGCCTCATAAAATGAAAGGAAGCACACTGCTGACAGGCAATCTTCCAAACACGACAAAATACAAAGTACAAACCGGAAATATTCAAGCATCAGGGTACAAACCGAGCCCTTGAGGTACTTGTAAAAAACATGAAGCAGGTCACTGACGAAGCCTTACTCCAATCTCGGCTCCACGGTAGCCAGCCTTCGGTAACGTGACTGAACGGAAACCTAACCTATAAGCCAGGTACAATATAATATAGTGTATCCTGAAGTCCAACATTTCCTTTTATTGCGACAATTATACGGACACTCTCGACAGGTTTTTCGTGTTCCCGTCGCCATCGCCGTCATGTTCCGTATAAAGTCCAAATCAATAACTCGCGCGCATCGTATATTCTATCCGAGGGTAAAAGCGCACGAGCGGGGGCGACGAACGCGGCTGAAGCAGATATGAAACGAGCAGACCCACCTACGTCGCAACGTCGCAAGGAGGGCGCATGCGATAACATCACCCCGCGAACCAGGCCTGTCGTTGATTGCCGCACGCATCACCCGCCATGACGGAACAAGAAGGAACGTGAGTGAGGGGGGATGTGTCGCTCGAGAAGCAACTGTGAACTTTGATTATATGGCAGCGGTCGGGAATGCTGGCGCGCGCTATCTTGGCAGGCATAAGCGGACGGCTCATATGCCCTTCTACGTGCTGTGCTCTCATCGGGAATAGATTGTGCGAAATCCGCTTCTCTCCCAGGAACGGTCGTATTCCTTTACACATGCGTTATGTAGAGTTACGCGAGGCTCGATCTAAAAAGGTTAGCTGCCAGCTTTGCTTGGTATAACATTACTATTTGTTAATAAGAACTAGCAGACAATAATGCCAAGGAAAGTACAGGGGATGTTATTTGTAGTAATTAGGATATAAATGTGAAGAAAGTAAAGTGGACGAAAAGATAACTTGCGGCCGGCAGCGAGCGAACCTGCGACCTTGGAATAACGCGTCGAATGCTCTACCACTGAACTACGGCGGCGGTCATCCTCCCGTCCACTTTATGGGGTATATATATATGCATTTAAACCTACGAGTATTAGTCAGCGGCAAGTTATCTTTTCGTCCTCTTTACTTTCTTCACATTTATATCCTAATTACTACAAATAATATTCCCTATACTTTCTGTTGCATTATTGGCTCTTGGTTCTCATTATTAATGTGTCTAACAAAGAAAATCGAGCCCTTAAAAGTCATCTTCTTTCCTTCATTACCATTTGTTGCTATCGCATTCATTGCTTCGCCCTCGTGCTGAAACTGATGATGATTAGTGAGGCTTTGTGGCGAAAAGGGCCATGGGTGGCCAAAGAGTGCCATGTCTCTTATGTGGTGTTAGCGATGACCAATGATTACGATGACAGGGTGTATTGTGGCTGTAGAGGCCTAAAATCGCGCGTTGTGCTGAAACTGATCCCTTTTTTTTTCTTGTAACACCATGTTGCTTTCATTTCCGTGCGAGCTTAACTTCACTTTATTTCGTGTAAATTTAATGTAGATGCCTTCTTCGCTCTCCATCACAAAGTGCATGACAACTGTATTGGTTATGTCGTCTAACTAGAAAACTTTCTCGTGTATCTTCTTGGAATAGTCCTAAGGTGGCTGTGCTCACTGTCACCAGTAAAGTGTCAATCAATCGTGCGCTTGTGCTTTCCAGTCATTATTTTCTACCTCACAGTTGGCGAATTCTTTTGATACACGTGCCAGGAGTGCGACGTGCTTACAAATCAGGTGAGTCAATTCGATGTGAATGCCTAATGAAACAAAGCGCGAAAAAAAAATGATAACGTCGTGTCGTAAAACATACCGCAACCTTGCTTGCCTCTAGGACATTGGTTCTCAAGCTGTGTTCCGTGGAACCCACTGGTACAGTGAAGGACATTTTAGGGTTCCACGAGCGGTCAGAAATAGTGCGACCCGCTCCCGTTTTACCCCCCTAACACCTAATTTATATACTTAGACAAGAAAAATTGCATTGCATTTTGCATTTAACGAAGCCATTGCGCACCGCATCCGCACATCGGGAGTGCGTGGCTAGCGACAGACCCAGGTAGCAGTACTAAAGACTTGTCGTCTAGTGCGCTCCATGAAACTTGCGCGATTTGCAGACCGGCGGTTACGGGGCGCGGGGAGCGCTGGTAATTCATGCTCGTGAGTGCAATTTGCAACACGTGCGCGGGAATAATTCGGTAATTCTGCAAGCCAAGGTACGGGAGATGATATTGGCCGTTAAAACTAACGGGAACTTCCGCGCTTCATTTGAGGCTCATGGCGTGCCAGCGTCCACGTGGCACAGTTTTCAATCACGCTGAATAGCCACATGCCCTATGTCGGTTTTGTAATCGAAACGCTCAGCGAGTGCTGCGATACGCGCAACAGGTAGCGCTAAGACCGCCTCGTGCCGGCTGTGGCCTACATGAGAATCTATGCTTAGCCTTATGACAAGTGTATCGGTCGACGTCCATTTTGAAGTGCGACTATAGTATGCCTTTGTTCTGCAAAAAATAAAACAAACTTCTGTGCATTCGGCACTTCGTTTACGTAAAGTGAACACATTGCCTACGGCGCGTGGTGCCTGAAGCATACAGTGTATGGTCGGCGGGTGCTCACGCGACTCGCAGAGTGGCGGGGTCGAGGGGGAGGGGGGAAGGTGTAGGATGTGGAGAAATCGGAAGTCTACGTATTATCGGGAGTTAAACATCAACAGCGATGGCTTTCGATACTAAAGATAGCAGGCTAATGCGGGCGGTGTTAATGCTGTCGGCACATGTCAAGGAGCGTCATCATCTAACCTCCCTCCACCGCCCCTTCTTTCATTTGTATTCGTGCTAATAGAAAAATAAAACTTAGCGGTTCCACGGCACTCTCGAAAAGCCATTGAGGCTCCCGAAAGCCAGAAAGTGCGAGAACCCCTGCTTTAGGATGTTGAATTCAGACCGCGGTGTCACGTTGCCGCACGCACATGCCCTTTAGACGGCTAGCTTATTCTACATGATGAGCGCAGCATTATGGGCGTTGTCGCACCACTGTCCTTCGTACGCATGCGCTCACAAAAGTGGTGACAAATATACATAAGTATACATAGCGTTGTTGTCATGTTAGAGAACACCATTTTTACTTCGTTTTATTTTCTGTCCTTATTTAGACGTGTGGTCTGCTCTAGTCTGATAATACAATCACACAAGTACGGAAGTCACAGCACTGATTAACGACTTATGACCACATTTGGTAAACTACTAAAAAAGAAAAGACGATGCCGTGTGATCGCACTAGCGACTCTTCTGATTTCAGGGAAATATCCTCACCTCATTACATTAGGGAGTCCCTAAATTTATTCAGGGACAGCATGCTTTCAGATACATAGGTTTACGTTTTATGCACGCAGTTTACATTGAAATCAGGTGCGTAGCCAGGAGGGGGGTTGGCGGGTTAAACCCCTCCCCCCCACACCGAAAATTTTGAATTTTGCTTGCTTATATATGCACGCACACATACAAACGCACGCACAAACATTGAGTATGGTTGAATCCTCTCCCCGAAAAAAATTTCTGGCTATGCGCCTGATTGAAATGCAAGGCTTGCCTACGCGCGACATACGCTGATGTCCAAGCACATTATGCAGAGACATGACGTGTTGATTACAGCGACTTTTCTTAGCGTCAAAAAGTGACGACCTCGTGTTATGGCACCTCGTATGAAGCACGGTCAACACCATAATAACTCTGTAGATACATAAGATGGCAGCTATGTTTGAGAAGTAAGATTTTATTGTTTTATTATCAGTAGGTGCGAAAGTTGTATGATCTCCCTTTTACAAGATTATGCTATGAAAATCTTATAAATAAAACGGCACTAAAGACTTCCTCACCCAACTTGTTCACTGCATCGGCTGAACGAAGTGCAGTTGTTCTTGTTTAGCTTGGCGAAAATGAAACTGCAAAAGACAGCTTATATACGAGGATCACATTGATTATGCAACAAGAGGTAACAGAAAAAAAGCCAATAAAGAGGGCGTCCAGGAGAGTAGGAACACATTTAGTTAAATTTTAGTAATAAGAAGAGTTTTTTATATGAATATTTATCTCACTTTGGTGCCAATGTTTTGATACGCTGGGAAGCCCGTAAGGCCGCGTTACGGGCTGGATCACTGGCTCTCTCATGCCCTAATTTGTCACAGTCGTAGCAATTTATTATGATTTACAGCGAAATCTCGCGAACGAGCAATCCTTTTAAGTGCTTAACTATCCTGCAAAAACAAGTACGGCATTTTTCTTAGGGGATACCACTTTTACATATTATGTCCTTTATATTCGTACTTTCTGTGCTTAATTGTATCCGTTACTGCGTATTACTGCACAGCACTACTTCCGCTCGTTCACTCAGTCTAGTTAAGCAAAGCCCTCAAGATAGCTTAACGACAACAACAAAAAAGTCAAATATCCTCTGTGTTCTTTATTGTTCCAGTTCGTTTTTTTTTCAGCTTCTACAGTCGATGGCAATGCTAAAATGCGCAATATAGCAGCTACGAGCTAAACCAAGCCGAGCCGCTTCGAAAGCCAGAAAAAGAAGCTGGGACAAGGTCACCCGGAGCGTACAGGAAGTGTTTTCGCGCGTCGCCTGTTTCAGCAATCAATATACGCTGCCATGTACTGGCTTCTCTCATTTGCGAGAGTATGACAGGAACTAAGCGAAGGCGATATGGCTGAATAAGCGGATCTTGAAGACCTTTCATTACAAGTTATTTAACTAACACACTTAAGCGCAGGTACCTGTGAGTGTGGTCGTTAGTGTACGCAAAAATTACGAAGAAGGAAAGGGAACAAGGGAAGATGGAAGATGTATGAAAGGTGAGAAGGTTAACCAAGATTTAGTTCGGTTGGCTGCCCTGGGGTTGGGAAAAGCAAAAGTGGAGAGCAGAAGAAGAAGACAAATTCGATAACATCGACGTAGTATCGGTTACACGTAATATATACGCCAAATCAGCCCAAGCATGGGAAGAAAGTGGGCAGTGTACCCGTGTTGTTAAGCCAATGGCTGCAAAACTGTCATCACTTCAACAACAGTAGACAATTTAAAGCGTGCAGAAAACAAAAATAGCGCAGCTTGCACTAAGTTGAGCAAGGCTGTGTCATGGCAAAGCTGGTGGGCACCTAGCTAGTCCTTACTTGGCTAGGCTTTCCCACTCGCCTCTCTCTTTCCCAGACCTTGCTATACTATACTGTACATGGCAATGCTTACTCTAGTTTTCTTTTTGTATCTGTTTATTTCTATTTATTTATTTCTCTCTATTTCTCGCTTCCTCTTTGTATCTCCTTCTCTGTCTTTCTTCCCATTCTCTCTCTCTAGTTCTGTCTTTTCCTTTCATTCTATACTATGTTTTACTCTGTAACCTCCTCCTTTCCATTCTCCTCATCCTCACATCGCTCCTCCTCATTCTCAATTTCCTTGCCCTCCCCCTTGCTATACTATACTTTGCAATGCTATGCTATGCTCTGCCAGCGTGCGTGGATATACGAGTGGTTACACACACTCGCCTTCGGATCGTGGGTACGCGCGTTCGAATTTCGCCTCGCCAAGATTTTTTTTTTGCCAAGAATTTCTCTCATTCTCCTTGTTTCTTAATGTCTCTTGTAGCGTTCCTTCAAGGTAATTTACTCATACATTGAGCTGGATAGAGACGGATGTCCTCCGCCATTTATTATCCCTGTTCTAAAAAAACAAGCATCTTCTTCTTCTTCTCCTCGATGCCTCTGCGACGATGCTTCAGGCACAGACCGCTTCACTCTCCCGGACTTCATTGTTCACACCTCCTGGTGTAATATTTAAAAATATTGCTGATGGAGGCGCATTCTGTGTGCCCAGAGACTCCCAGGTACCAGATGGTCTTCAAGATACCCCGTTGCGAAGCCGTCTTGATGACTTGAAAGGGCCCACAAAACTTCTCATTGGAACTTCTTATTCCTTTCCGCACCAGGACGAAGTCTCCAGGTTGTATGTCTGGTATGTCACTGCTCCGTCTGCTGTCGAAGTTTTTCTTCATTTTCTTTTTGTACGCCTCTTGCTGTTTCTCCGTTTTCTTTTTCTCAAAAAGCACCAGGTTTTCAAGAAGGCCCAGTTCGCGGTCAGCTGGAAGCACCGGCACAGTCCCTGAAGCAGCAAAAAGAGGACTGCATCCAAGACCACTAGTGCAAGAACGGTTGTGATGTCTCACAGCGGCTTCGAGGCAGCATTTCCAACCACCAGGAAAGTTCGGATACATCTTCATATACTGCTTGACGTCTCGTATTGCACGCTCAGCGAGGCCATTAGCAGCTGGGTGGTATGGTGCGCAAAACTTGATCGTCACTCCGTGGTCATTCGCCCATTTTGAAAGCTTTGTGCTACGGAAAGCCGGACCATTGTCGCAAACTGTCTTCGTATTCCGAAAACATTCTGCCTTCAGTAGAGCCATGATGCTGTTGGCGTCTTCCTTTCCTGCCCTGGCCGTAACCATTCTCGTGCACTCATCGATAGCGAGCAGGAAAGCTTGCGTCTTCCTGACCCCTTCTCCTTTCTTTTTGAGCTCCGCGAAGTCCAAATGAACAACGTCGAATGGGACACTGGAGTAATCTGTTGTTATCATAACGTCCGTGGGCTGCTTGTATTTGACTTTGTTCGTTTGGCACTCGTGGCATGTACGGATATAGGTCCTGATGTCATTTTTCATACCTGGCCACTTAAATCTTTTCAGTAGTTTGCCGTACGTGCGCCAAAAACCGTCATGTCCGCCTGATTCGGGGTTGTCGTGGTAAAGATGCAGAATCTTGGTAATCATAGTTGGTGGCACATGATATTTTCCATTAATGAATTTCATTTCTTCGGTACCTTCCCAGAGCTTTGTGTGATTAATTTGTACAGGATTGTCAAGTGCGGTTGGTATCAGAAGCCTGGACAGTGCATCCGCATCAGTGAGTAGAGGACCTGGACGATGTGACACGACGAAGTCAAACTGTTGCAGGTAATTTACCCACCTAGCGATGCGGCCTTTTGGTTGTGTCATACCGAGTAGGTGAGTCAATGCTTGGTGGTCTGTAAAGAGGGTAAATTTTGCACCCTCTAGGTACGTTCGAAAATACTGTACAGCTTTCAGTACGGCCAGCGCTTCCTTTTCTGTGGTCGAGTAGTTCACTTCAGCCGGCTTCATTGTATAGCTGTAATATCCTACTACATAATGTTTTTGGTTATTCAAGTTTGGTAGCTTCTGGTAGAGGACTGCTCCAGTTGCATAATGTGATGCATCTCTATTCAGAACAAACGGTAAGGAGAAGTCTGGTATCCGTAGGATAGGGTCCGACGATATTATCTTCACAAGGTCAGAGTAAGCCCTTTCACAGTCGCCATCCCATTGGAACGGTATACCTTTCTGGGTCAAGCGTGTGAGACATCTCGTTTTAATAGTATAGTCTTTTATGAAGGACCGAAAGTGTCCGGCCAGACCCAGAAAAACACGCAGTGAATGTATGTCATAGGGCTTTACCAATTTTGAGATTCTCTCAACAGATTCCTGCTTTGTGCTTTTCGTAGACCCGTCGAAGACTCTTCCGAGGAACACTACCTTTTCTTGGAAGAAGGCACTTTTCTTAAAGTTCACTTTTCGACTTGCAACACTCAGAGCTTGCAAAATTAAGGACAGGTGTTCCCGATGCTCTTCTTTGGTCTTCGAATAAACAATTATGTCGTCGATGTAAACATTGCAGAACATGCCCAAATACGGCTTCAGGGTTTCGTTCATGATCTTTTGAAACCAGGCTGGGGAATTCTTCCACCCGAACGGCAGCCGGTTGTACTCATACAAGTCAAACGGTGTAATAAACGCGGTGTACTTCTTTGTGTATTCCTTCAATGGAATCTGCCAGAAGCCTTTGCAAAGGTCTAATCGTGAAAAGCAACGGCAACCACCGGTCTCGTCAATGATATCATGAATCCTAGGCATTGGGTATGGTATCAACTCAGTTTGCTGGTTGAGAGCCCTGTAATCTGTGCACAGACGAAAACTACCGTCTTCTTTCGGAGCAATAGTAATTGGCGATGCAAATGGCGACACCGAAGGTCTTATAATGCCAGCATCAAGCATCGCTTGTAACTCTGATTTCAGCCATACTTTTTTTTCTCGGGACATATTATAAGGACTTCGTCGAACAATTGCTTTGTCCGCGAGGTCGAAAGGAACCTCATGAAATCGTATTGCTGGAGGGTAGTTTCCTACGCAGGAGAGCTCTGGGTACTTTGTTTGTATGTCCTCCTCGCAGTAAATTTGTCTTAAGCGTCGAGGCGTCTCTATCTGATCCTTTGTTCCTAGGTGGTCTTCAATTAGAACCTTGTCGTCCCAATAAATGTTCATCTTTAACTTCTTTATGTCAGGGCGAGTTAGTAGGAACTCGTAAGTGACATCTGCCAGCACCAACGCATCGGTTGTAATTCTGTGGCCTAGAAATTCGAGAACTACAGATGCCCACTCATTACGAGAACTCACAGCCCCGTCATATCCCTGAACGCGCAGAGTCCTTCCAGCATGCAGGCTGCTGACGTCCACGAGCCTCTTGTTTATTATCGACACGGATGCTCCACTGTCGACGAGGGCTTTCATTTCCACGTCATTGACTTTAACAGGAACGTGGAGCAAGCAAGTGGACACGACGTAGACTGTATCGTACAAGCCTGTCATTTGGGGCTCTTCATAGGCCTCTGGTTCTCTCGGCGGCGACGGTTGAGGTACTGACAGTGTGTCACTATGACCCTTGCTATGGTGGTATGAGCTTTCCTTTAGACAAGGTGACGAGCTAGACACATGAACTGACTGCTCATGTGCGTTCAGTTCATGTGGTGCGTTCAATTCAGCTGAATTAGAAACCTGTTCTGTTTTACAGGGTGGTAGTTCTTGCGGCAATTCAGCTGTTGGCGACACGAATTCCAGGCACTGTAGGAGATCTTCAAATGTCCTCGGGTCTCTTATTTGAACTTGGCTGCGGACATCGACGCATAGCCCTTGCATAATTAAAGCTACAGCTACCGGTTGTGCGAGCTTAGGCTCCGCTTCGTACAACAAGCGCCGTTTCTCAAGAACATATCCTAGCAACGAACCACACCGGTAGGTGAAGCGCAGAGCCGCGTCCCAACATTCCACAGCGTTGCGATGGAAAATTGACAAAAATATCATTTTCCAGTTTTCCCAGCATGCTGGTGGTTCAAGCAGAAGTTGCGTGTCATACCACTTTTTAGCTATACCACCAAGATAGCGGCGCATATTCTCAATCTTCTGGTCGTCAGAGACCCAGCCATTTTTTTCGCAGGCATATTCGTAAAACGAAAGCCAGTAGTTGGGGCTTGCAGAGCTTTCCTCGAAAGTATCTGGTTCCACTATGTTTCGTCGGTGGTCATGCAGTCTCATTACGTTTGCGAGAAATTCAGTCTGCTGCGTCATCTGTCGTTGTTGTTGTTCGATGAGGTTCGTAAAAAAGCTCACCTCCGTCGATGCTTCCTTCTGAACGGTGTGTCGGCGCGAAGGCTTCAAGACCCAGTCCTCGAGCTCGTCCAGCTGCAGGGCCAGCCTGGCGGATCCCGTCTGTAGAAGTTCTTCGCGGCTAATTGAAGCTCTTTGCAACACCGACTGAACGAGGGTATCGGTTGTCGCATCTCGGACAAGGTTCTTCGCTGGCTCACCTTCCACTTGGTAGCTGGACAAGGTTATCCCACTTGGTGACGTTCGATCAACGAAGAATGTCACCCACATGTTCGCTTGACGGCTGCGCCAAAATGTAGCGTTCCTTCAAGGTAATTTACTCATACATTGAGCTGGATAGAGACGGATGTCCTCCGCCATTTATTATCCCTGTTCTAAAAAAAACAAGCATCTTCTTCTTCTTCTCCTCGATGCCTCAGTGATGATGCTTCAGGCACAGACCGCTTCATCTCTTTCTTTCATACTGTCGCTCTTTCTCTCCTTACTCGTTTTCTCGCACATCAGAGTTATTGCATCCGAGGCCGGACAACTCGGCGCACGTGTTCTGGAAGCGAATATGAAGAGGATGAAGAGGACAAAGAAGAGGAAGAGGATAAAGAGAGCGTGTGCCGGCTCATGATGGTGAAAATTTTCTACCGATGACACGCGGCGAACTCTGCTGTAAAGAAAAAATAGAGAGAGAGAGCGGAAGAGAGACGCACAGTAGAGAAGGTGGGAGCAGAAGAGGAGGGATGGGTCTGTTTCATGTCACTGTACCTTCTGTCACTCATTTGCTGTCACTGTGCCTCCGGATGGGAGCATTAAGTGATTTTAACAGCGAAGCTTCTTAAGCTAGCCGCACTTTGTGCGTGCGGCCAATCAGAAAACTATCGTGATCATAAACGGCTATGCCCCACAGAAATTGGGTAAATCCTACTACTCACCACTGGTCCACTAAAAGTGAAGAAGGCAACAGTTAGCCCAACATATGGCTGTGAAGCGACGGCGGTGAGCCGAAGACCTCGAGTGCGTACAGCGAGAGAATACTAGAGAACGGGAAAGGCAGCAGCGGCTGGGAGAAGACCCCGAAGCGAATTAATGCTTACACCAATGACGACGTGCCCGTAGATCAATGAGAGGTGCGAACGCTTGATTTCAGCGCGAGTTTCCGTCTTAGGAGTGTGGACATCCGTGTCATCTCTGTGACTGTCTGTGGTTTAACTCGAACTTCTCTGAGCTAGCGAAAGCCTAGGAGCGACCTAGACACAACCTGAATCACCTAGCTAAGGCCTAGAAACAACCTAGAAGCAACCAGATTAGTCTTCAGAATCTGCAAGCCTTGTACTGTTTAGTGGAAGCTTCGCCATTTCTTGTTTGTGTGTTTTGGTTTCTGATCATAATACATTACATTCGATGATCATGATCATGATCATTACAATGATCATGATCATTACATTCGAAATATTCGTATTCGATTCGAAAATCGTGTATTCGAAAAGTTTCGAATATTCGATAACTTCGAATATTCGAAAAATTCTAATATGCGATTCGATTATCATGTATAAAATAACTCGTCTTCCACATTTCTGATGCGTTCGTATAGCTAAAAACGTTGCCAAGAGGAGCGATAAACATCGTAAATACACGGAGGCACGACATCTGCCTGCGACGAGCGCCCCAATACGTATGATTTATTGCTGGTGCATCTCCGACGTGCAGCACTGTTGGCGATCATGTAACCGTACATTTTCAATATTATGCGGCCGTAACGTGCCGCACTACCACTCGTTCACTATGCGGGACCACTTCTGAAGAAAGACAGTGACCCATGTGACTGGTGGCGGACTATAGACACCTTCAGATACCCCAGTCTGGCAAAGCTTTGCCCCATGTACCTCCCTATACCAGCCACTTCTGTTCCAAGCGAGCGTGCCTTTTCAGTGGAAGGGGGGGGGGTGTCTCTGTTAGAAGGGAGCGCCTGCTGCCTGATCATGTGGAGCAACTCATATTTCTTCATGATAACATCTAGTCATTACTTTCATTGTGCCGTGATATTTGCTTGTGTTGTGATGTGCATTGTGCTAGCCTGGACATTGTGTTCTGGAGATAGCAGGGTATGTTGTGTGGCCAGTCAGGCTGTTAATGTTTTTTTTTTTTTCAAATAGCTACATGCTAAATAAAATATCGTTACTGTGGAGGCATTTTTCCTTTGATATTCGATATTCGATTCGATATTCGAAGGTGGATATTCGTATTCGATTCGTATTCGAAAAATTTGATATTCGCACACCCCTACTTCTTTCCCGATGTGCCGTCAATTACTTTGTTAGATGGTTTAGTGCACTTGCATGCATCCACTGATGAACAATCACACAGGTGCGTTTGGCCTGAGGCTCCGTGCGATGTGGACAAATATTTGAGGAATTCGGCGCACGCAAGTGAACTTCCGGAAGCGAAATTGAATGGGATCCTTCACACTGAAACAAAAGAAATGCGCAGAGCGGATGAAACTTGAATGGAAATTAGGTTGCTTGTGTCCGTACTGGAAGACGAATATTCTTGAGAAGAACTGCATCCTTAAGGACACGTCTCTTCTGAAATGTCATGCATACGTTCTTTTTAATTATTGAAACACCTTACACTTATGCAACGAATGGTAATTTTTTTCAGTGTACTCGTTCGCGTAACATATCCCTCAAACCCTGTAATTACGCGCTAAATTCAATAATATTCTCCCTGCCTTTTCCTATACGATAACAGTGGACAAGTGTACGCATCTGAGTCACAGGAATTCGCGAGAAGTAGCGCGTACTTTGCTGCGTAGCAATATATATATATATATATATATATATATATATATATATATATATATATATATATATATATATATATATATATATATATATATATATATATATATATATATATATACATATATATATATTGTAAGGAAAGAGACACAGAAACAAGAGACAACGCCCGTTCGTAGGCCGGCTGTTCTTATTCTACCCTTCGTCCTTCTCTTCCTCGCACTAGCTGCGCATGCGCCCGTGCCCGAGCGCCGCTGTCTTCATTACACTCGGCCACGCTGCGAGCATCGAGTCCTGTCCAAAAATGGCCCTTCTCTGGCATTGGTCATTTCCTCGCTGGTGAAAACATTCATAGGTGCTGGGTGCTGTACCACCATAAGTAGCACTAATGCTTCTGGCGCGCGCCATTGGCTGCCTCGCAGAGGCCGGTCAAGGCCACGCTCCGACACTGCATGGACAGCTGCTGAAACTATCTCTGGCGGTCGGCATTGACTGTACCGCGGTGGTGGGTCTTGTGAACGCCGCGACTTGTCTTGCAGAGCTGCCGAACATTCTGGGGGGCGATGCTGGCTGTGTCGGGGGGGTCGGAGAAGGCATCGGTCGCGATGTGGCCTAACTTGGTGAGCGGCGGAAGACGACCCGAGCGGCTGGCAGTTTGATCGAAGTGGCATGCCATCGATGTCTGCAGTCGTGTTGGTCTCTGCGGCCTCCATCAGAGTGACATCCTTGAAAGGGATGGGGACGTCCCTGCAAGCACTTCCCTGTGCGCGTCTGCGATGTGGTAGAAGCGTCGGCTGCAGAGTCATGAATGTGACAGCATCGCTGCGGACGCCATCGGCGCACACGGGCTGTACTGGTCGGTCTCTTGTACCAGCAGCTTGGCCCTTCATCAGGGAAAGGTGACTATCTGCGCACTCGGCCAATGACTGCGCTGAACTTCGCGTACGCAGCTCCGGTGGGTCTGAGAGCACATTAACATCGATTGCTGGAATTGGCTCGTCCAGCTTGTCAACGGGTATCGTGTTGCCAAATCGAGGAGCCGGCTTCTCCACGTGCCAAGGTGAAGATAAGCCTGGGGCTCGCGTAATCGACTTCTGTGACTTGGACGCAATCTTGGTCACGAGAAAGGAAGGTCGTGAGGACGGTCGCGACAATGAGTTTGAGTTCTCGACCACGAAGTGTACCTGGCAGCCTGTGTCGGTGTCTGTCGCGGAGCGTTCCGCGAAGCTTGCTGTGAAGGAGCTGCAGGAGACAGCGGGCCGGGGCTCAGGAGCGGAGATGTTGGTGCAGGGCACAGCTACACCGTCGTGATGGAGCTCTTGATCTCGGTCACCGAGGGAGGGCAGGGTAGTAGGGGCCCGAGATGCACCGTCGAGGTTGTGCGTCTCACAGCTGCCATGAGTGGTACACAGTCAGTAGGGAAGGGGCTATGAAAAAGCGGGCGAAAGAGACTCGTCAACTTCGCACACCACTCCGACCACGATCGCTGACGGACACCTTCGTAGGCATGCCATGCCTTGGCAGCATCGCGAAGGCGGTCGATCGCAATGAGCCATTTTTGATGGTCCGACCAAGCGTGGTGGGTGCCGAGCGAGTTGATAGTCTCAACCCACCCGAAGACGTCATCCTGGAAACCGCGGAACACCGGCACTGCCCAAACAGCCGGTGATGGTGCTACGGTAGGCGAAACTCCGGGGCATGACGACGCCAACCAGTCGAGTGGGTATGAGAGCTCCGTGAGGGCACACCGCAGCTCTCTGCGGCTCTCGGGTGAGCTCTCTTCATGATCTTGCGAGGCGGCGGCGGCGGCCAACGCGGCATTGAGCGAGTGCAGTGCTGGCAAGGCGGCAGGACACAGCACGGAGATTGACGCTGCCAAGGCATTCACCGTGACTCGGATTCGCGCGATGGTGGCGGAAAGCTCGGCGGCGCTCTCGGGCGATCCGCGCGTGGTGCCTGTGGTGACGTCCGAGGAGTATGACACGATTAGCGTACTCACAGAGGAGGGACCCTTGTTCGAGGGAGCTTGGACAGCACCCCTTAGCGGCTCGGGTGCCGATGGAGTACTGATTAAGCCGTTGTCGCTGCGGGAAGCATGGACGGCATTCCCGGGGTCCTTGCCATTGGAAGCGTCAACCGCGTTCCGAGGTAACCGGTACCCGTGCGATGTCTTGTCGTGAACTGGTACTGCGGCGTCGATGAAGGAGGCTTGAGCCGCCGAGGAGACCTGGACGCCGTCCACGGACGGTGCCTGAAGCGCCGACAGATTGGCAGGTGGTGGCAGGTGGTGACGCCGTCCCTGGGCGAGAGGAGCCCGTGCGCATTGTTGCCGCGAAGTAGCACGTCACCGGACAAGTAGTTCCCCGGAACCACAATGGAGGCCTGGACGCCGTCCGCTGGTGGTGGGATGGATGCTTGCCGCGGTGAACTACTTGCGGGTTCCATCAGCGAGGAAGCGTGACGGCGTTCCTCTGGAAGACGCGTTGCCTCAAGCTAACAGCTGGGGTTCGCCGAAGCCTTTCGTCGACTGCGCCATTGTAAGGGAAGAGACACAGAAACAAGAGACAACGCCCGTTCGTAGGCCGGCTGTTCTTATTCTACCCTTCGTCCTTCTCTTCCTCGCACTAGCTGCGCATGTGCCCGTGCCCGAGCGCCGCTGTCTTCATTACAATATATATATATATATATATATATATATATATATATATATATATATATATATATATATATATATATATATATATATATATATATATATATATATAGTGTTTCGCTTAACTAGAACCAAATATTTTTTAAAAAGTGGTCGACCGCAGCTAAATAAAGCCAACGACATATAGTTTGCCGTCACGTGGCACTCGTTAGGATACTTTTTATATTGTGCTTAATTAGTTACTTAACAAACACCAATTTCGCAATTTTTAAAATATTTACTTTAGGGCCAAACCTTACAGAGGGCATTCCAAAACGACCCATCCAATTTTCGTGGCGATGCACATTCTGCGTGATTTTTTCCGTGGTTCAAAGAGAGCCCGCGAAATATGAAATCAAAGCACTACACTGCGCTCATGTACTAACATAATGTAGCGCTATCAAGCGGGCTTCGAGCGAAACAACCTCAGCGCGAACTGCCAGCCTATCGCTTATCACGAACGACGGCCCTTCCTTGCTGTGTGTCGCCGTCAACAATGCTAACGCGCTGTGAGGCCGATGCCTAGAGTCGCGGCCTCTCAATTCGCCAAGGTCGGTGCACTGGTTGTTTGGCTGAATATGGCGACTAGATTTAGTGATATATAAGTGGCCAGTTTTTATACTTCTGGAAGGCTTAAAGGTTCTGTCATTAGTGGAAAGAGCACTGTAAATATTTATAACCCTTGCCTTATCAGTGAAAAAAAAATAGTCAGCACTTTCCGAGAACCATTGTCAAATGCGACTACAAATACCTGGTCATGATATCTTTACAATAAGAAATAATACGCATATTTTTATTTCTATATAGAACTACATTGATTTTGCGCAATATTAGTCATCCTTCTTTAGAATGGGATAGGTATGCAACCTTACGGGGGCGTTCGACAGTTGCTGCAATGATGTATTCTAAGCGACTGCTGCTTTACGCATTCTGAGCCTCAAGAGTGGTAGGTATCCCGCTAAATCTGGCGCTCGAATCCTGATTTGCGAACGTTCTTTTTGGACCGAAGAAATCAACCACGCTGAGGCCCAAAGATAATTAAACCAGTAGCTGATCGCGACGTTGCTTCATTCAAAGGTAACGCTCACTCCTGCAGATCTTCTGCTTTTCTCAATTCCTTTTCCTTATTGCGAAGCGGTGAGCGACGAAACAAAATGCCATAAGTAAAACGCCGACCCTGCAAAAGCCGTTGGTCCCAGTTTCCTACACCGTCCCAACGGCTTATCGCCAACTAAGAAGCTTTCCTTTCTGAGAAATCTGAGTTTTCTTCTAGCTTTGTATTACAAAATGAGTGGACATGGCAGTTTTTTTTTTTCATAACCTTTTCTCCACATAGCGATTTTCTCAGAACGGGTTTCCCAATAAAATGCATAGCTATGTAAATGACGAAATGGGCAACTCTGCCTAGCGTAAGACATTGCTACGTGAATACCCTGTCATCGCTACGACCATAAGATTTAGTAAGACGCGTCTTACTCGAAACATGTTTGTATTCTGGGATTACAAAGAGCGCGAGAAGCGAACAGCAGCGACACCATTAATGCTTATGATTTGAAGGTTAGGCGCAGGTTGTTTGTGCTCAGTCTCTTACATTGCTGGCAGGATAACCGAGGCTTACTTTTATATATATATATATATATATATATATATATATATATATATATATATATATATATATATAGTTGAAGGAGTGGTTGCCTTTGGTTGCCGTATAAGTAGAAGTATGAGAGGTGGCACTTCAAGAAAACTTCATTTATTACGTCGACGTTTCGGTCAGAGCCTGACCTTTCTCAAGAAAGGTCAGGCTCTGACCGAAACGTCGACGTAATAAATGAAGTTTTCTTGAAGTGCCACCTCTCATACTTATATATATATATATATATATATATATATATATATATATATATATATATATATATATATATATATATATATATATACTGCTCAGAGCTCAATCTGCTTTATTCTAGAATCACTAAAATTAGCCCCAGCAAAAATTAGTGTCACTCAGGCTCACTGAGTTAATACACGCAAAGGAAAATTTGGACCCAGGCAGATTTGAAATCAATTGGGAATCTCGTTAAGTTTTTGAAACCCATGCTAACAGTACGTATTCAACACCGAGCCACAATGCCGACCAACAACACTGATGACAAAACAATATAAATTTGGGGTTGGAATAATTTCGGCTTTACCAGAATGCGGGAAACAGCTACAGCGACCGAGTGACTTTGTGCAGAGAGTTTGATAGCTACACGGTGTTAAAAATGACGCGTAGTAAGCAAACATCCTTTCCGATTGGGATGTGCTTAAAGGCGCGTGCATTGAAAAATATTCCTCTCCAGCTAACCAATGAAAAGGCTAGGGAAAGAAGTTCTCTGCTACATGAAATGGACAGAAGGAAAGAAATTGCTGAGAAACCCGGATTCTAAGACCCCCGAAAGGAGAAAGAGTGGAGATTTATTGGACTTCGTGCTATTTCAGAAGCAGCACATTAACGTTTGCGGTGACGAAAAGATAGTAGGGCAAGGAAGGCGGGGATTGGTCATTTTTCTTTAGTCGCACGATGCAGTGACCGCTAGCAAAAAAAAAACACAAACAGAAAACAGCTCCAAGAGAAACGGATCTCAGATTCCCATAGGCCCTTCAGTATCTTGTATCAACGATGCGCGCTCCGCCGTCTCGCACTCTTTGGTCCCTTCATGAATAAGACGGTCGTCGTTCAGGCCAGTCGATCATGCTTGCTTGCGCACTGGCGACATTCTATTGATTCCTCCTGCGGTCGCTCTGCTTCAGCCATCCTCGTAGTCGCATGGTTTCCTCATCTTAGAGAAAGAGCCTTTACTTCAGAAGAAAGAATGTTCACAATGACGGCACTATGAAGCCAGCCTCCTGTGATCTCTTTCTGTAGTGGACAGATACAGGCTGTGGAAGAGACGAACAAATGGCGCCTGCGATGCATTGTTTGTCCACGAGACATCCTCGCTCCCTAATGAAGCTTTCGATTGGCACCGAAATGGGTTCCTTCAGCAGTGCAATAACGGGCGTTCTCCATCACGGAGTGCCTTTCTTCAATACCACTCCTTCCTTTTGATAGAACTCTATCGTTTATTCTACGTAGACTCTGCGAGTGTTAACTCTCCCGCGTGGTCATCACTTTATCGTTTCACGTTTCATTTCTCATTTTTCTCGGAGTGTTCTGCGCTTCATAGATTCGACAGGTAGGAACTTGTGGAGTCTCGCCTGTGACCTCTTCAATTAAGAAAAATAAACGTTACAGGTACAGTTACGAGTTCATTCAAGATCATGCAAAACAATTCAGGAGCGCGCACATTAACAGCAGAGTTCTTGATGCTCACCGTAATTTGTCTGCCGAAAACATAAATGATAATCACGATGAACCGGCACGCACTCTCTTTGTCCTCTTCTTCATCGTCATCGTCCACTTTATCTTCTGCCTCGCTCCGAGAACACGTGTGGCGATTTCTCTCGCATGGGATACAATAACCTGATGGGCGAGAAAAAGAAAGAACAAGAGAGAAAGAAAGAAAGAAGGAAAAAGAAACAGAAAAATTTGTGGAAAAAAGTTTCTTGGTGAGGCGGGATTCGAACCCGCGTTCCCGCGATCCAAAGGCGAGCATCATAACCAATCGGCTATCCAGGCACGCTGGCAGAACATAGCCTAGCCGTGTGCGGTATTGTATAGCAAGGGAGTTGGAAAGGCAAGTGAGGGTGATGAGGAGAGATGTAAGGGTGAAGAGAAAGGAAAGGAGGAGGGAAGAGAGTAAAGCATAGCATAGAAAGAATGAGAAAGAGAGAAATAGAGAGAAAGAGAAAACAAAGAAAGGGAAAGAAAGAAATACAAAGAAAGCGAGAAAGAATCACAGAAATGCGAGAGATAGAAATATATATATAGAGAAAAGGAAGAAAATAGAGAGGAAGCAAGCAAGAAAGCGAGAGGGAGAAAGAAAAGGAAGATAGATAAAGAAAGATAGAAACAGCAATAAAGACAAAGTGATCGTGACAAACAAAGAAGAGAGTGAAAGTGAGGAGGAGAGAAAGGAAGGCTGGAAATAGTAAACTATAACTTACAAAAAATGAGCAAGAGAGATAGAGAGAAATAAATGTACAAAGAGGAGTAAAAGATAAAGAATCAAAGAGAGAAATAAATAGAGAGAGAGAGAAAAGATCAAAAGAAGAAGCAAGCGAGAAATAGAAAGACAGAAAGCGAAGAAATAGGAAAAAGAATAGAACGAGCAAGAAAGAGAAAGAAATACATATATAGGGAGAAAAATAAACAATGAAAAAAATTTATAAACAACGGAAAGAGAAAAAAAGAAAGAAAGAAAGAAAGAAAGAAAGAAAGAAAGAAAGAAAGAAAGAAAGAAAGAAAGAAAGAAAGAAAGAAAGAAAGAAAGAAAGAAAGAAAGAAAGAAAGAAAAACTTAAGGAGAAATAAAGAAGGCACCCAGCTCCACACTTCCTTCAGGCTTGGCATCATTACTGCGCAGCTGCCTTGATTTTTTACCCGTACCAACAGCGAACGTAGCGTGCATAATATAGCGTAGTGATAATGTGGCCCAATGACAATATCTGGGGTTTAACGTCCCAAAACCACGATATGATTATGAGAGACGCCGTAGTGGAGGGCTCCGGAAATTTCGACCACCTGGGGTTCTTTAACGTTCACCTAAATCTAAGTACACGGGCCTCAAACATTTTCGCCTCCATCGAAAATGCAGCCGCCGCGGCCGGGAAATGTGGCACAAAGAGGAGAGAGCAAGTGATCGGTGTTCCGGTTACTGTAAGGCGATATGTGAAAGAAACTGAATGCAGAAGTAATTGTCTACCTTACCTGTCGCTTATGCCTAACAAGAACATAAGAACTTTCGTGTAAAAGCTATGACCATCCTGTCCCCCTTCCCCTTTTGTCCCTAATAGAAGCTAGTGCTTTCAGACCATTCAAAACACCACATTGCTTTCGCTATCTATCCACGTCTGCAAGTGGTTTGCAACGCTCAAGGCTTTAAATAGCTCACATCATGTTAGTTTTTTTAAGTGATTTTCTTAGTGTGCTCGTGCCTGCATGCCCTTTCTTTGCAGTTGGTGGAGCCCGAAGCAAAAGAAAGGGTATATAAGAGCTGAATAGGCTGCACTCAGTTCGCGGAGCAAGTTACTGGAAGAAGCAGTAAGTGAAGACATTCATATTTTCGCTACATTCTCACCTACTCCTGCTTTCACGCTACGCGGAGCGTGTTTTCTTTGAATAGCCTCTAATATTGTTCTTATTTCGTTATTTCTATCTATCTATCTATCTATCTATCTATCTATCTATCTATCTATCTATCTATCTATCTATCTATCTATCTATCTATCTATCTATCTATCTATCTATCTATCTATCTATCTATCTATCTATCTATCTATCTATCTATCTATCTATCTATCTATCTATCTATCTATCTATCTATCTATCTATCTATCTATCTATCGTTTACTCTCAGTAATATCCGAGTGATTACTGTCGATCACATCCTTCGCTTCATCAAGTCGCTGAACACTCTTCTCTAAATTACTTCAGAAAACAGTGTCCCTTCTTTTCTAGACACATTCACTCAATATATAACACTTACGCAAGACGGCCCCACACGTGCCGAAGGCAGAACAAGGGCAGTTTAACACAGGAGTGTATCATACGGGCTTTGTTCGGGGGCTTTTGTGGCCAGCTCGCGAGCGTTCAACACCCATCCTGCTCAATTTCTTAACCACTCATACTGGTGCATGAAGGGCGTCTGCGAGCCATGGGCTCTTTATATACACAAAGCCGAAAGGGGGCTGCAGGGAGCTGTAAGGACGATGTACTCATTTCCTGTCAAGACCTGCTCATCACGCAACAACGCGATTTGCACAGTCTCGAAAGCAGCGCTGTACCTTAAAATGACTGGACACGTGTTCTTCGAAGTAGAAATGAAATTCTAGTCTCGCCTTACAAGAAGAAGATTTCTTCGCCCTTGATGCGTATGATGGTCATCGTCACTGGAGTTTCATGAAAACGATAATTTGGGGGCGATGCCCTGTTTTTTATTCCAATATCTTCCGACCTAAGCCGTGGCCAAAGTTAGCTTCTTTATTCTTCCGCAGGATATTGGCGACCAGGGTAGATTGATGTAGATGTAGGTTCAAGGTGTAACGACGTTGCTCCAAACCAAGAAATCCCCCGCAAGAATACCTTGATTTGGGCTAGTTCGTTCATCATTAGGTAAAACTTGGAATGCGCAAACGCCGATGATGAAGTACGTACAAGAAGACTGGCGCATACGACTGGAAAAGCGCCATTCCTGTTGTATGTCTTTCGTTTTCGTCGTTTGCGCTTTTCAAGCTTTGTCTAAAGAAATCCCTATTTCAAAGAAAGTTATCAAAACTAAACATTTAGTTGTTCGAATATAACCCTGACTTAGCAAGGTATTACCTGGGAAAATATGTGCTGAAAGTATGCAAGAAGAAAAAGACTGAGTCGAGTAAAAATTGGGATGAACAACACGCACAACAAACCATCTTTATTCTTTTACAAAGATTGAATCTAGTGGGCCCCAGTAGCCGTGACTGTCTTAGTTTCTCCGCTTCGAAATATGGGCTCTATCTTCAAATTTTTCTGCAAAAGTTTTTTTGTGGCCACTTGCTCCATACAAATATGTCGCAAATGAGGTGATTGCTTGTGTGTCAAGAAGGCTTATAGAAAAGTTTGCGCTTTACTGGAATGTGTAGGATACGGAGACACGCGGTACTTATAAAATGTTCTATATATTCTGTGAAAGGTGCTAAGTGATGTTATTCTTAATGAATTTTACAGTGTATGGCTGACTGATGTTGTGTCAGTTGCAAACGAGATCTTTCAACACTGCTATACTTAGGCGCACTTGCTAATAATTTGATTGCAAACCGATACAGAAAAACTTTGCATTACAAAAGCCGAACATGAGTGAATTTAACTTTTACAGCTCCAGCGGCAAGAATTCAATCAGTCTTTTTGAGATGTTTTCTATTTTGAGGCTTTGAATTTATATGGATACCGGTGTATTAAAGAAAATTCAGATCCTATTCTGATGAGTTTAGCGGTGTTGAGATTCAGGTTAGGTGTGCCCGATTGCCCGCTGTTCTAGCCGAATCTCCGTAAATGGGCAATTTCAGGGTCACACGAGCTGTCAGTCAGCACAGTGGGAAGCACATATTTGTGACTGAGCCATATCTTACAGAGACAAATATTTTGCTTTATTACAGCCAGGAATTTCTCACCACGGAATCAGTGCTTGCGTTACCAATCTCCTATTATCGGAGCATGAGCGTATAACTGATTCCCAGTCACTGCGCCCTCATTTTGATAAGAGCTAGTACGACGCAAAAGTGCTCTTGAAACACACTTTGTGTGCACTTCCATCTATATCAAGCTGTCAGAGCTTATAACACGCCCTTGTCAACCTAACGCAATGGTGTTCCGCACATCCACCATCAACCACAGAACGAAGCTGAACCTGTGAATAGACCCACTGTTCTGTCACAATATATTTAATCACTGTTTTTCAATGAACAACCATTAATGATGGCGTATTATAAGGCAGATGCATCTCGTTCTGAACTTCACTCACGGGGGCTTCGAGTTGTCCCACGTTGCTACGTATGTTCAATGAAAACACGGTTCTCGTTTCCTCGAGTCGGTCTACATCCGCCTTTACGCCGGGAGTGCAGCACGGGAAGCAGGCCTATCCATCTTCGTCTAGGAGATATGAAGAACCGAATAACACGGTGTAAATAGCGAAAAAGCAACTTCAGAGACGAAACATTTTCACTTCGCGAAAGATTGAGTGCAGCTTAGTAATACGAGCTTTCCAATATACGAGGCATCTGTGAGGCGCACGGTAGCTTTCTTTAGACTTTTTTTTTTGCGCTCA
Source organism: Rhipicephalus sanguineus (assembly GCF_013339695.2). Classification (NCBI taxonomy): domain Eukaryota; kingdom Metazoa; phylum Arthropoda; class Arachnida; order Ixodida; family Ixodidae; genus Rhipicephalus; species Rhipicephalus sanguineus. The sequence continues at coordinate 53,077,668 of NC_051180.1, read as the reverse complement.
TGATAGCACACTGAATCAGTTCGTAAGAACTGGCCAGGTCTGGAATGTAAAAAACACAGATGTTCGGATTATTCGATTAAAGCAGGTGAACACGAAATACTTTATCAAAAAAGTCACAGTTTCGCCGCAACGGCGAAGCAATGATTGCGATAGCAATAAATTGTAATGTAACGCGAAGAACGGAAAGCAGCTCGAAATTGCCAGCGCGTCGCTCGAGCCCAAAGGACGCACGAAAAGAACGCACACAGGACGAGCGCGAACTAATGCGTCACAGCTCGACACTTGAAGCGCCCTGCTCAAACATAAAGCAGGACACACGAAACAAACGAACAGGTACACACAAGACGAGCGCGAACTAATTGTCACAGTTGTTACTTATTTCTGTTCGAACAGTGCGCTCCTTTCGCAAACGCGGCCGCTGCAGCGAGCGAAGCGAAGCACCTCACCGGCCGCCCCTTCTTTCCTTGAGATAAGCGCACGAAAGCGACGACGCCCTGTAGAGCGAACAGCAACGGCGTTCGCAGGGGCGGAGCGACGATCTTTAAAGCGCGCAATACGCGCGCACGTCGCGCCATCTATGTGGACACTAAGAAAGCATGCTGAATTACATGGTATATATAAATTGCTCGCCGTTAGCCGGCTGAGAGACGGTGCTGTCGTGGCCTAACGTCTAACGCGGCGGGCTGCAAAGCGAGAGGTCGCCCGTTCGATTCCGCGCGTCGGAAAGGATTTCTTAATTATTTTTCTTTGTGGCCTTTCTATATATATACATACTTATACATATACGGTGAATGACGGCGACGGGGACGGACATTTTCCAGCCGAGACTGTCCATATAATTGCGATCGCAATAAAAGTGTTCACGTCATGCCCACAATGTTTACGTTAATGTGAGCGCTGTGTTTCATGCCTACATAAATCCACACATAAGCTTCTGCGTCAAGTGCATCGCAGGGTGTTTTTAGAGCGCAACTCTCAGGCGCCCATTCTTGCGTTGAGCGGCGTCGCCGTCGGTGGCGTAACCTACCGGCATGAAGAAATAACCGAGAGACATGAAAAAATAAAGTGAAAAAATAATACCCAGGACCGAATGGGATTTGGACCCGGGCCCTCCGCGTGGCAGTCGAGTTTTGTATCACAGAGCCACGCTGGTGCTTGAAACTTATTCGCAAAAGACCCTATACAAGCGTCATGTTGGGCCAGGAGACGCGTTAACCTATGTAATATAGCGTGGCAGAAGAGTAAAATAACCATTCATCACACAATGCTAATTGCGTAATCAGTGTGTGCGTTAATGCTTCCCGCCCACGCCCACTGCAAAGTGCTCAGCCATATTTATTCATTGTCACCAGCCACATGCAGCATCAACAAAGTGCACATAATATCTTACAGACGTAAAATTCACAAAATTATGTAGTGTAGTCCATACCTTGCGTAAAGCCAAAACTTCAAACATTGTTGGACTTGCCCCAAAACGAAGCTACGCTGAAAATTCGCATTAGGCAGTATGGTAATCGTCGATGATTTTTTCGTTATGGTTCCTGGAATGGGCCCAAAGGAGTTGGAAGCTACCTAAGGCAAGATATACCTATGCTTGGCGGAGAGACGGGATTACACATTGCGGTAATAATTTACTCAGAACAAAATCCAAGTCATATATATTATAAAAAATTGAATGTTATTGTCGATCTCATCTCTTATGAACCTGCACAACTATTTATCAGATATTGTCGTGCCTAACGCAAAACTAAGTCCCTCACTTCATTTTATTCTGATAGCGTGACTACATAGCACGAGCACGTTAACATAACAGCCCTTCCATTTATGGGGACGAAATACACTCCTGTGGTACAGTTTTGTTGAGATAAACGTTGCCAATTTCATTTGCCTAAACACATACATGCTTAAAAAAACATGGTACTTTACTTTTTGTGGACTTGCTCGTTATGTAATGACGCTGTAGTGTAATTCAAATATACAGCATTCCCTTTCCAGCTTCGCAACTGTGGTTCATTTTCATTAACACTTAAGAATTTGGCTTCTTAGCACTGACGCTGAGTGCGTCTGACAGTGCACAGTGTAGCTTCTACACTCGACGGAGTACACTAGTGGCCAACAGAAAAAAATCACAGCATATCCACGGAGTGAATGATGATGAGTGGGCGAAGCTGCGGAGGTTCATCGGTAAACCGTGAATCTTCCGTGAATTCTGCCCAGTACATCATCACCGACGTGAGATCGGGCGCGTTTATACTAAAGGTTCGATGAGTTATGACGACTTGCAGCTCACTTTAATTTTACATGTACGTTGTGAATTTTCATTGTTTAGAAAACCATTGCTTTAGAAAACATCTGGCGTCTTTCGTTAAGCAGCTGGCGTCTTTTCATTTTGCTTTAGAAACATCTGGCGTTCTTTCGTTTTGCTTTTACAAAACATCTGGCGTCTTTCGTTGGTTTATTTCATCAATCAACGGCGTTTTGAACAAAATTTTGATTGTTTAATCACGCACAGGAGAAATCTCACCAGGCACTACCTTGGAGGTAAACAATGGCTGCTAATGGGAATGAGAGACAGAAGAAGTCGGCTTTTAGCTAACACTTACACTTCTACTTCTACTAACGTTTCCTACTGGAACATGCCAATGGCTGCTAATGGGGAATGAGAGACAGAAGAATTCGGCTTTTAGTTAACGCGCACGCTGCGAATTTTTTATTGTTCAACAACGCACAGGAAAAATCTCCCACCGGCACCACCTTGGAGGTCAAAACGTAAGACTGGTTACGCACTACGACTACGACTACGAGGGACGAACGGGTGCCGCCTTAAGGAGCTTCGCTCCTAAAAAAATGGGGGGACCCTTAAGCTTCGCCTTTAAGAGTTGAACGCAATAGCGAAATCCGGCCCCTAGTGCGCACTTCAACCACTAAGTGCATACTTATTAATGTGTTTTGTTACACACACACACACACACACACACACACACACACACACACACACACACACACACACACACACACACACACACACACACACACACACACACACACACGCGCGCGCGCGCGCGCGCGCGAATGGCACAGGTTTTCGATCTAAAGCAAGAGTCGCATGGCCTCTAAGATACACGCCGCGCGCTCGCCATCTCGGAGGCCATGAAGAGTCTCACAATGCCTCACAGATGGCAGCACATTATCTAGCGTTTGCTGTTTGCTTGTTGATATGTTTTCCGCTAGATGGACATAGTTGTCCATCTTTAAAGCTGTTTGAAAGTTCGTGTGTGTTTTTAGCGGCGATGGCTGCACTATCCCGGCCTTTTTCGACGTAGTTTGATGGTCTCCCAAATGCGCCTACAAATCGCCGAATGGGCTCGTTTTCGTCGTGACACCTGTCGAACAAAATGCGTTAAGCAGACTCCTTCCACTACATAGCATCTATGTAGTGTTTTTTTCCAATGAAGCTGCAAGTAACCTCGTGGCCTCGTGGTAGGACACCTGCTTGCCACGCGAACGGCCCGGGTTCGATCCTCAATGAAACCGAAATTGTTATCCTTTATTTTATTTGCTGCTTTCTCGATTTTTCGCTCACGGTCGATTTTTCGCTCACAACCAACGGTGCCGACACCGACAACGGAATTTCTGCGACACGAGCTCTCTAACGCTATCGCGTTAAAATTAGGCAGGACAACGCGGAACGCACTCGTTTACTTTCTACGAATCTTCTTTAGAACCGTCGCGCACTTGCTTTCACGGTTCATAAACAGAGCGCTTGCAGAAAGTGTCGCACTAGGGTGTACAAAACCAAGGTTGCCACGGAACGAATGCAGAAAACTTCGGCTTCGCTATCAACGGACTGCCTTAAGAAGCATAAAGCTCGTGGAGAACAAGCTTAGAACGTTGGTAGAATCGAGTGCAGCCTAATAATAGAATGCCGAGGTAAACTGAACTCAGATGAAGAATCGAGTTTCCTATGTTGACAACAGCGCAGCACAAGATTAAAGCTGAGATGAAAGCAACGCCGGCGAAAATGCACGAATATTCTATTACGCTGCTTCTTGAGACGACTGCACCTACAGCATTTTTTTTCTGGCCCCTGGTTCGTTGTCGCTTTCTGCGAGAAGCTTCCTGGAACTGAAAACTCCCAAATTACAGACTAAACACGCTGACGTAGTTAAGAAAGGGTCTCGCTTATGCACTTACCTCTCTGCGCTTGTCTGTGTTTTTTTTTAGTTGGCCTGTCTGATTTAGTCTGTACCTATGACAAAAAGAGTTAGTATATGTCTATGACAAAAATAATTTCTTTGCCCTCTCTCTGTTAAACACGATGAATGAGAATGAACTCGACAAATTGTTTGGATTCTGTCTTCATTCTTTCTTCGATGGCGAAAAGACTTCATTCGTCATTTTAACCTTTCTTTGCGGTTTTCTACGAATGTTAAAGAATTCCACGGATCCGCATCAAGTAGGATTCGTTAATTTGAAAGGCCATCTGCGATATATGTAGCCTTATTCAATTTGCAACGGCCACTTTACGACCGCTTCAAATGCGTGACAGGAGAATAGTGTGAACTGCGAAACTTGGTCTCTATCAGCAATGCGAAGCCAACATTAATGCCTCAGAAAGTGCAAAATAGAAATTGACTCTTTTTTAACCCATGGCATAATCATCCGAAGTACTCTCGAAATGAATAATAAACCAAAATTATAATGATTGTCATTTTCTAAATTTTCACAATTTTTGCACATATGCTTTGATGTCTTGTGCCATTGTACGATAAACCATTGCCTTTTCGGTTTAGTTTTCTTTTTTCCAATGTTAATTGAATTTAGGGAGTGTGCTGCTAAACAAGTGTGAACAACTGAATGACGCGGCTCTATGCACTGAAGTGCAATGACAGTATTAAAGTTGGTGGCACGTGATGCGTTACAAAATTTTGTACAGGTGCGTGCGGGTTATGGCGCGAGAGCGAGTATTCCTGCCTGTTGTTTAGGAGATTTTTAGCTTGATGGACTGAAGACCCGCCCATGGAAACGCCCCGAAGACGACGTTATACTCTATCCTTCCACTGATGTTACAGTACAACCCGGAGCCAAGTTGCGGCGGCACTGCATCGCCTGCTGCCAGCATTTGAAAAAAAGGAAGGAGTACGGACTGTCTCATGAGCCTGTATTTGCATAATGCGAGCTATGTAAAGAGCCTCACTACGATGGACACTGAGTTGTAAGACAGCTCTCTTCTCTCGGCGCATAATATCGCTTTTGCCGTTTTCTTTCGTTTCGTGTCCTAGCTTTACTTTCGGTTTCTTTAGCGTCATATTGTTTTGTTTTCTTTATTTGAAGATTAACGTGTTTGGCTCTTGCTGGTACAGAGTGGAAGCTCTTTCTTCGGCGACAATGGAGAAGGGCTGTCTTGGAGTCCGTGCAGCAATGTGCAGGGATTCGCCGGCGAGTGGCTTTGAGCTACGGTATGACAAGAGTTATTGGGTGCCAGTAAGTGGATGCTGTTGGATCAGGCGAGCCGGGTTAATATACATATTTCACACAGTGAATGCTTGGCCTGCGTTAACGTAAAGCGGCGGGAGAGAGAAAAAGGGCCAACATGACACAATGAGCGGCCACCATAGGAATGATTTCAACTTGCGGCCTGGCATTTTTTAGAGCGCAGCTCTTAGGCGCCCGTTCCTGCGGTGAGCGGCGTTGCCGTCGGTGGCGTAACCGATAGGCATGAAAAAGTAACCGACAGACGTGAAAAAATAAAATGAGAAAACGATACCCAGTATTGAATGGCATTTGAACCAGGGCCCCCTGCGTGGCATTCGAGTATTCTACCACAGAGCCACACTGGTGCTTGAAACTCACTTGCAAAAAGACCCTACACAGGCGTCATGTCGGACAAGAAATGGCATTAACCTATGTAATATAGCGTCGCATAAGAGCAAAATAACAGCCAGTCATCACACAATGCAAATTGTGCAACGAGTGTGCGCTTTAATGCTTCCCACCCACTGCGAAGTGCCCACGCATAATTAACCATTGCCATCAGCCACATGCAGCAACAACAAAGCGCACATAATACCTTACAGATGTTTTGCTGGTACCTCGCTTATCCGCAGATAAACGAATAATGGCGTAGTGGGTGCTGTACTGCTTCACAAAACTTATGATTTATGGCGTAGTCCATACCTTGTGGAAAGCCAAAACTTCAAAAGCAGTTCGCCTTGCCCCAACACGAAGGTGCGCTCAGAATTCGCCTGCGACAGTAGGGTAATCATCGGTGATTCTTTTTCTTTATGAATTGCTTTTCATTTTCTTCCAGTATGAAGGTGTCCGATATACGGGGCATCACTACTATTTCTGCCAGTCTTCAAAATCACTGAAATATTCTGCACGCTTAATGCTTTCACAATTTTGTTGTCAATAGGCTCGACTAAGCCTGTTTTCAATTATAAGCAACATTCAGTTGTCTTATAATAGTGGATCATATACCAAGTAACATTTACTCGTGAACACGTCACATCAACTGGTGAAGTGCTGAAGTGTTTAATAAAATTGCACATGGTGTAAATAAAAATAAAGATTTATGTATTGACTCTTAAAAACCTGTGCGAGAAGTTGCTAGAATAGGGAAATGTCTTGACATTTTTACGTTCGAAGTTCTTGTTCCCTGTCATTACGCCTATTTATCGTTCATTGAGGGCGAGCCTCGAAGGCAACACTATACATTTTCTATGCGGCTCCATCATGGAAGTTGCGGTACGTTCCCGTCTGAAAGCACCACATGCACGTTACGTGTCAAGAAAGTGACGCTGGCGTATCTGAAGTTGAGAGCCGTACTTAAAATCTTCTGAATATTCGTTCTGGCTACTTCTTTGTATTCGGCTGTAAGCTAAATTGATGTGTCCAGCCGATCACTGTATGAATTAGTTACCACCTGGAACATGGACGACAAGCCAGGCGATCAACTGGGCTAATATCTCCAACGTTAACTAAAGTTTGTAACTCTCACTCACTGTCCCTGCTAATACCCGCATTCGCTCTTCACTTTTTAAGTGAACGTTAACCAAGAGCTGCCCAGTTAGTTGTTCATTTCCCAACCGTATTTCCAAAAGTCGCAAAGCAAAGCAACGAGGACATTTTTGCCGCAATATATTAAACCATCCGCGGACATCACGTGACACTTCGAGTGCTGTACGACCGGAGTATCGGCGCCGTGCGAAAGGCTTGGCATCCCGCCATGCGTTAGCTACTGTCACGTTATATTGGCGCCGTGGATGTGGCAATAAACCACCAGCTTGAACGGCGGCTAGCACAACTCACAAATCACAGTTTCTGCGCCTGCTACAGGTAGCAGAAGGTTGCACGAACCAGCTACTAGTCGTCCCGTTGTTGAAAGGAGACTTCGAAAGGCGCTGGAATTTGGACAGGCTTGAGCACCGCAGACGCGAAGTGCCCATTACTAGGGACTAGGATATTACGCACTCTTTGTTGACGTTCCGTTCGTAAAAGATGAATCAAGTTCGGGTCACTGACTGGCAGTAAGACAAGGTCCAAGGAAAGTAACGTTTATTAGACTACAGGTGCAGCGTCTGCGACGCTAAAGCGAAATCTCTGATGCTCTTCGTTGTCAACCTCTGACCGCTGTTATGCCAGAGCCCCTGTGTTCAGTCAACGAGGAGGGGTCAACACCTGCACTTCGGTGGAACTCCGACTGCAGTTAGGCAACACCTGCACTTGAGTGGAACTCCGACTGCATCTCGGTCAGCACCTGCTTGGAGAGAACATGTCGCAATAGACCGTTACCTGATTTAAGGCCGTGCCGGTCCGTTGTTAAGGAAGTCGCCCCAGCCGACTTGGGCGTGCTGGCAGGCTCTGTACTGCTATAACCGGCTATATCTGCTATAAACATTGTTACTGTTTCGTAAACGTTTGCCTCCTTGATCTGATCCTAAGCTAAAGTCCGTTCTTCGGCAACATCGACCCGCCAGCCTCCCGGCTTTCAACAGCACGCAACCCCCATTCCTAACACCGCACACTGTATGTTACATATATCTTTGTTATAGCTCACTCTTTCGAATGTTTTTTTTATTATACCCAATGCCATGCTGGCTATCGTTGAGGCACGGGCTACTACATGGAGTAAAAACAAACGACCACATGATATTTATCATGACTTTTATGAAATGATTTATGTTTTAATGATCAGGATTTCGGCAACATAATCAAAAGGCGATCCATATGGTTTCACGTCCCGGTTATTCTGTTTCCTGGATAACTTTTCATCTAGTTTCGTAAAACTTGTACCTGCGAGAAAGTATCCCTTCAAACTAAGAATGTAGCGGCGGTTCCTACAAACGAGCCGATAGCAGCAGCGTCTATATAGCTAATGCTGTACGCACTTAAAGATCTGCCATGGGGAACTGACCTTGGTTTAATGAAGTTATTCGCACGTTCAGTGTGGCTGTGACATCCGCAACTGTGCCACATGATCGATATGATAATATAGTGCGTCGGTGCATGTTATTTTCTTTCTATTACACTGCGTTGCACCTCGATTAAGCGGAAGTGCCCCATCCTGTTATGCGCAAGGTAGTCTCCACCCAGATAAGCGGCCGCTGTTTTTCTTTTTTTTATAGGATATGACACTGGGCTATTTAGATCGAGGGTGCGTCGTTTCGATTCCTTGCAACGATGACTGTGTTGTGATGGACGGCAATAATCGAAAATACGCGTGCAGTTAGATTTATGTGCATGTTAAGAAACTGCAGGTCGTGAAAGTTAGCCCATATAGTATCTCGCTAAAGTGTGCCTGCTACGATATGCAGTTACTTCCAATGCAGAAATATAGGCATACTGCTGTCTTTTTTCTTCTTCTATAGGAACAGTGCAACGCATTCAAGTCATAATTGATATGGTAATTCTGAAAGACTTTATTTCCATATAAATATCCAATGTGAACTGCCGACGAGGCTATTCATTCATTTTTCGTTATAGATCGCGTACAAAGCGGAGCATAACATTCAACTTAAGCGATCGGGAAAGTAGATTTAAACTTTGACAAACTTGTTACGCTTTCTAAAAACACAAATACCTTCGCAGTTCCAAGGAATGAATAATTCAGATGAATTAGTTATTCAAATTACAATGCATTTCGCTTTAGCAGGCGCAAACGAGCTTCTTGCGAAGGCACTAATGTAGGGGCCATGAAGCAGTTTCGCAAGCTTTCGAATGAGCAAATAAGAATGCTGGGCTCTCTGTTGGAAAGTGATAGTTAGGTTGTCAGCTGCGAACCTTCCTTAAACTAACTGTTTGTAGATATCTAAACCTGGTGACTAAGTCGCAGCATTTCTATTCTGCAGCAATGCGATATCTGAATCATCATGGTATTATTTCTGCGCACACACCTCATACTGGGTCCATAATAGGCGTTGATACTGCATATATGTTTTCCCACTGAAACCCATTTCGCAAAGGCATAAGTCTTTATCGCACATTCCTCTACTATACTAACCGAAACGAAACGCGAAATAAGCGTTTTAGACTCCCTTGATGTTGCGCATAGCAAAAATTGCCGTTTCTGTAACTATATATCACGTAAGATTCAGGTTATATTTTACAATTTCTATTGCAACGCACAAACGCATGCATTTTCTTTTCCCCTTTTCTGTTGCCCGTTTTTACCCGCAAAACGTGCGATCTCACAACGCTGCCTACGAACTATTAAAATACTGTTCGCTCCTGATCAAACAGTAATCAGGGATAGCTCAAATCCCAACTCGTATTCTCAGAGTGTCACATTGCGAATAGCATTGGTAACCAATGAGACAGAGGCAGACAACCAAACGAATGGACTAGTGTCAACGTGGAGAAGTAGAACATGTAGTTTTATGTTTTTTTTTGCCAACGATTCAAAACGTTTCGACTCATCGCCAATTTATTCCTTGATACCATTTCACACAGGCACGTTTACGCATGAAACCAATTTCAGCCCGCTCTCTTACCTCGCAAACAGTTTACATACACTCCCAAAGAATGAACCGAGGGAGAGAAAACGTGGCTATGAATGCTGTACTAACCGTATATCCACGCTGTACTCGATCTGGCAGCGCTGTTTTGTAAGTTCCAGCGCCGTTGACGTGCAAACCCTAGGTCTCTTCCTCGGTGAACTTATTTGCAACCACGGGTCGCTTTCCTTTTGTTGTTTTATGCAAACTAAACCTGTTAGTGCGCCGTTATTACAAGATTGTACCTCAACCTACAGACTTTCTCGCCCCGGTTTTTTTGCCACTCTGTCACCCACGTTTCTTTCATATTGCAACTGCTGATTTTCGCAGCAGCAAGTAGTTTACGCTGCCTTCCGCATTCAGTGCGGAAGGCAGCGAATAGGTTTTTTTGCTGGCATGCTGGAATTGCTTTTCACTCTCAAATATGCAAATCAAGCCAAGCAACACATGCGCAGGCACGCGGGCTGAGTGCCCTTTTTATTGTGTGATAAGCCATGCTCTAGTCTATAGTCTGCGTAAAATAAGGAACCGGAGACAGGAAAACGATGAGATTGGCATTAGCAATTATACTTCGGCCACACCTTGCTTTTTTTTACAAAGGAAAGAGGCAGGAAGTCGGTGGAAACGTTGCTTTAAAAAAAAAAACAAATCTGTTGTACGAGCTAAAGTGGATTTGCGGAAGAAATGTCGGAGAATGAACGGAGTAAAACAAGTGTTTTGAAGATGTGCTATGGAGACGCGCACATAAAAAGCCGCAAAAAGCAGTGCCAACCTAGAGGTATTCGAAAGCAGAGATTTATTTACACGCGCCTCAGTCAGCAGTACAGTGCTGACGAGGGACTGCATAGAGACCAAATAAAAGTGACGCGCAAGGCCTGCAGTGAACTTCAGCTGGAGCAAGGTTGAAGGTGTGTTTGGAAGGAAGGAAATCAGCGGGTAACTGAAGAAAGAGGGAACACGTCCCGGGCGTCTCGTTAATGTAGCTTGTTTGTCCCGTTGCGGTTGAGGCGCTAATTTCAGTCTGGGGATCAGTGACAACGCCGCCGTGGATGGAATAAGAAAACACGTCAGACGTGAACTGAAACGAACAGCAATGATATTTTTTGTGTCTTTCTTCGGTCTACTGCTAACGCAAGCGCTTTTTATTTTTCATTTGTCGCACTTTCTGTTCTTTTTTGCTTTCTTTGCTGTCGAGTGATAGTTTTTTTTTTTTTTTCATGGTTGCACTCACTGCTATGATAGCAAGAAAAGCAAGCATTCTGCTCATCTCAGGGACGTGCCTGCAAAATTAACTCATAAGGATTTCCTCAGACACGTGCACCAACGTTCAGTAGATATTTTTGTCTCTTGAGTTTCTTTATTGTTTTGTTTTCCACGTTCTTCCAGCATACGCACACTCATTTGAACCGCTCCGCCTTCTTTAACTAACATTCAGTTAAATACAGCGTCGTCCGTGTCGTTTCCCTTTCTGATCAGCTTATTAAAATACGGACCAAGATCAACTAGCTTAACTTTCAGTAGCTATACCTAAGATGAATATGTATGGACGTTCGCCTTAATGCGCATTGTGTCTCGCGCAAAGTTGGCCAATACGCAACTGCGGTCAAAATTAATTCGCATTCGCCACTATGGTGTGCCTTATATCGTATTGTTGTTTTCGTAGCTTAATTTTAAGTTATTGTGAATACAAGTCGATCTGCTGTTTTCTTTCTTAAAATATTTATCATCTTTAGTTATATTCCTCTCTATTCTTTCTGTTTTGTTCTTCTTATATAGTGTTGAGGTTAACTTTATTTTTCCTTCATTTTACCCTTCCCTCGGTACTGCCATTCATAGAGTTACGCTAGGTATACGACCGTGCAGTTATATACGGTTAAAACTTGGAAGAATAAATTACGGGTGGGCATGAAGCAACAGGCCACTGAACACAGATTACCGCAAGACAAACACTCACTCGTGGCCCCTTAAGGGACAAAATAAAATGGGGCCACGTGGTCCTAACGTTGACGAAAACTTTTTTTGGAAGGGGCGAACCTGTGCCGGGAAATGAAAACTCAAACTACAGCAATGCGTGCTTTACACTGATAGCGGTGAACAGGGCGTCGGCCGTCGGTAATTTGACCTGCGGCTAGGCGCGCCGGCATTTATACATGTGGCATCGAATCGAACGTTCGAGTTTTATCGCTGGTGGCTGCGCTAGTTCCAGAACAAACTCAACTGTTCGCGTTTGCGCCCTCAGGCCTAGCAGAAAATTCTAAAATACTCTGGAAACTACCCAGACATTCGGGCGCGGTTTGCGAAGGCAGCGGCTATACGTTGAAAGGATCGGTTACATAGAAATATAAAAAGGAGTGCACGTGCAACAGCCTCACATGGAGGCGAATTTCGCTATCTGAAACTGGGCTAGCCAGCTCCACGGGACCCTCGTAGCAGAAGAATTCATATTTTTACCGCTCCTCTGATCCAGAATTTTTTCCTTCTGCAGCGCTTCCTTGGGCCATGAAGGCCGTTGCCCCAGAAGGTCCGCGTTGGAGGGGTGTGCCTCTGGATCCCTCGGCGATTTTTCCGAGGAACCCGCCGGTCTTTCCCCTGTGCGACCCTCGGCTGACCGCATCGAAATCAGTGGCGCGTAAAAGGCGGAGGCCACTGAGCTTAATGAACGTCAGGACCGGGCCAGCAATGGTGCAGGCAAGGCCTCTCTTGAGCGATGTCTAGCTAAGCCGTGGTGTCACTGCTCCCCGCTGCGTTACTACAGTGGAGCACAATAAAAGCTCGCCCTTCAGCTATCTCGAACTAGCGCAGTACGCAGCTGTCGACAGGGTGGATACAACTTTCATGGCGTTCCTGCGCGTCACTTCTTCCTAGTCTCTTGCATTCAATTTTTATACCAACTATGCTAGCGAAAGGTTGGTGTGTAGTGTTTAGGTGTAACGTCAGAGTGAGATTCTCAGGACCCTTATAAGAATAAATACATTGCTTTCTCTCTATTTCGTCCGACTGGTTTTAGCGACTTTGTTAAAACGAACTCCGCATAAAAATGTATTTTACAAGAATGCTGAGTTAATGTTCTTTTCTTCTATTAAACTGTTTTATGGTATACAAGATAAGAAATAACTGCAGAAGGTGTAAAATGAAAACCCCTCGTCTTTTTTTACTCCTAAGATAGGACCTACACTATGCAACGTGAAGTACTATGTTGGTTATACGAAGCTGCATTGTGTTCGGTGAGTGACTTTATGCCATATCACAGGATTCTGACTGGACTATCGATAATTTTCATGCTATTTTAGTGACTGCACCGCCAGAATACCTATTACGATAAATGTACCATATTTTATTATTATTTTCTTGTAGCCAGCATTAAAAAAAAAATGAAACAGCCTTTCTCAATATGTGTTAATTTCCATAAAACCTTGGCGATGACTGCGCTCGCAGAATACATTGTCTTGTAGAATAATGTTTTGGAATCAGATGTCTGACATGTTCTCAAAAACTGTAACCGATTGCATGGATTCACTAGCGCTACGAAATTGCTATGTCATGAATTAAACTTCAAAAATGCTTCTGATTTGGGCCAGAAAGGGAAAAGAAGGTGGCACAATATTAAAATAGTGTTTCCCTTTGATTTTGTAAAGTAGTGCCCTATGGGTTCGGTTTCAGTCTTGTAAAATAACTGCCAAATTATTTTCACGTACACATAATCTTTTCATCGGTTAGGCGACATCATTATGTATTGATAATGTGTTGCCCTGTATGTCCGGCATCGCGCTGCTGATCTCGAGGTCGTGGCTTCAATTCCCGCCACGCCTGTCGCATTCCGATGGATTCGAAATGCAAGAACACCCGTTTGCTTAGGGTCGGGAGCACGTTAAGGAACCTCAGTTGGTCAATATTGATCAGGCATTCCTTACTACGGCGTGCCTCAAGATCATATGGCGGTTTTGACATGTAAAATCATTGCCATCACTTTATGTCCATGAACAGACAGTGATCACCATAAAATACATTTCGTTTCATGAACTTGTTTTCTTTGTACATTTCTCAGTGATCATCTAAAGGCTGGAATTAAGGTAGAAACAGAAAATACAAAAAAAAAAAACGCCAGGCCTGCGCGGAAAGCGCAGCACAGTCACAGCGAAAGCTTGAAGAGCGGCATTTCTAGAGCCCGTTATAAACTCTCTTGTGGCTGCTAATACAACTACACTAGCAACGTACCCACTACGCCACAAACGATAATTTTTGTGAAGTTGGAAGCACCCACCACGACATTACTCGTCATTCTGCGGAGAAGCGAGGTACCATCTTTAAGGCATTATGTGCAGTTTCTTGACGGGACGACTGATGACAATGAAGAATTATGGCTGAGTCTTTTGTAACGGGTTGGAAGCTTTAAATGACCAACTAGTTACGTACTTCGCATTGTGTGACGCCCGGTCGTTATTTCATTCTCCCACCACACTTTATAACATACGCTAACGTGAGAAAGAGACAGAGAAAGGGAATTAACTTTACCCTGAGGAAATGGATCATGGGAGCCTTATGGGCTTCCTTGGCAACCAATAGAAGTGCACTTGCGCGGAACCCACTACACTATAAATCAATTTTTGTGAAGGAAGGAAGCAGCCACTACGCAGTTTTTCGTCATTCTGCGCAGAACCGTAGTATCTGCTAAACACCTGTGAGGTATTATGCGCACTTTGTTGATGCTGTGGCTAATGAAGATGAAGAATTACGGCAGAGCTCTTTGTAATGGGTTGGAAGCATTCAACAACTCACTCGTTGCGCAATTTGCATTGTGTGACGCCTGGTTACAGAATTCGCATTGTGTGACACTTGGTTGTTATTTTACTCTTCTACCACACTACATTATGTATGGTAATGTGGTTTCTTCCCGACATGAAGACTGTATAGGGTCTTTTTGCAAGGCAGTTTCAAGCACCGGCATGGCTCAGAGGTTAAATACTGGGCTCCCACGCAGAGGGCTCAGGTTCGAACCTCGTTCCATCCTGGAATTTTTTTCTTATTTCGTTTTTTTTTTCTTATTTCGAGCGATAGTGGTTACGGACACCGGCGGCGGCGGCGGCGGCGGCAGCGGCGGCGGACAACTACGGCGCCAAAAACGGCCGGTGAAATGATCTGATAACAGCTTTCGCTGTAAAATAGGTGGGGGTTTCCCACGTTGTAGCGTTGAAATCTTGAAACATCTTCAATTGCACACACCCCAACTGTCAGTGGTTCAGTAACACACCCCAACTGCCAATGGTTCAGCCTTCCTCCTTGTATAATCACTGTTTAATTTCTTCTTGTTTCGTGTTCTACAAGTAGTCAAGCAGACGGTTATGGCGATGCAACTTTAGGACCATATATATTTCGCGTCTTTTTCATAGTCGCTTTTTTACAATCGCTTCACCTTTATGTCAACTAACAGTCATTTCGCGTTACAAGAACCTCTAATTCTTCATAACATTCTCCAGCGCTCCATACCAGCAGTGTAGGCGTACTTTAGAAAAACTTTCGCCACTCCCATTGCGCAGAACTTCACAATCTGAAAGTTACCAGGTTCACGCACGTGATACGTTGTCGTTGTGCTGGCTTGGGTGTCAACACTAATGGCTTCGACTAACGGATTCTGGTGACCAGCGGGCAAGAAAAGAAACCTTGGTAGTTACGAAAGCAACGCTCTTAGAGCAAAGCCAAGAACCCGCGCAAAGTGGGCTTGCGAAAGTGGCGAGAATTAGGTCACAAAGACATGCGCATGGTGCTCACGACAAAAGAAACATAACGCCTTGATCCTAGGGGTCGTGAATTTAAGCTCGGCGAGGCTTTCTGTGGACTTCTGATGCCTAACCCAGAACTGGATGCGCCGTAGAATAGAAGGCGTAGAAAGGCGTAGATCCCCAGTGATTCGACTGATGCCCCTATTTCGTAAAGTGACAGTCTGCTCTATACTGTGCATCCTCCTTTCCTCTACATCTGCCATTTCATAAGTGTCTTGGTGGCAGATATCGCACAACGGGGGGCACATTAGGAGCTTAACAAAGTCAGACTATGAATACTGGAGCATGATGCATACATTGTTGTTTTTATATACTTCAATTGGTCGCACACAGTTCGCAATAGATTAGTAACCGCAATGTGGGCCACGAGTCTGAACGAAACTTTGTAAATAGTGTAGTCTACGTGTGTGCGTTGTATATGTCGTGCGGTTGTGTGTATATCATAATCATCACCCAGCATCTGGAGTAGCATGTCAGACGAATAGCCAGGCTAACGTCCCCAGCTTTTCATTAGAATATTTCTCTCTCTCGTAGGATGAAAGCAGAAATGTTTGCCCACTTCGTGGGCGCCTTCAGAATAAGCAGCTATAAAAAATCTATGCAAAACAACCAGCTGCCATAACCATGCAATACCGCCGCTATATTATTTCTTTTATTTTCTTCCAAGAAGGAACTTAGGCGCGTTTACTACGGTTGCTTACAGTAAGCACTTATCACGTCTTGGACAGCAAGACGTGACTGTTGCAGAACCAATCACAAAGTTGTCGATTCTTTTAACAGCGAAACAGTTCTTGGTCGAGCTTTTCATGTCCGGGATCCGTAGTAACGCTTGTGGGCATCACAAACGGGTAAGCGCCACAGGCATTGAGTAAATCCCACTATTGACTATACTGGTCTGCTAAAAATGAAGGCAACAGTTCGCCCAACAAACGGATGTGTTCCACAGAAGTCTGTGCGGCCTATCAGAAAATTATCATCGTCATAAACGCGTATGTGCCACAGAAATTGTGTAAATCCCAACTACACGCAACTTACACAAACAAGGAAGAAGGCAACAGTTAGCCCAACAAATGGCATACCGCCACACCACTGTCACATGATACTTTGTGGTTATAAAAGGTGGTAGCTATACTACCACTTCAAAGCTAAACAGAGTGTTTAATAAAGAGCAGTGATACAACATATCGGAGCATATCATAAGCTAAGGCTTCTTTGTAAACCTGCGTAGAAGAGTGGTGTGGTCAAGGAAGGAAGGAAACTATACTACCACCACAAAGCTTAACAGTGTTTAATAAAGAGTAGTGATATAACACATCTGAAAGGCTTGCTAAACATAGAAAGGCGTTAGCCTAACGAAGAAAACGCCACCGGCTTCTCTGCTTCATTGATGTCCGTGAAGTGGAGCTAACTGAATTTTTTTCCGTATGAGCATTCGATGCATTCAAAACATTCGATTCCTTCTGTTTTCATACCAGTGTAAAAAGAATGGGATGAAGTAAAGTTCATTGAACATTAGCGATCTGACGCCGCTGTAAGGAAGTTTCTAAAAGGCGGATAACTAAGAAAGCAACCGAGAAAACGGCGCAAGGAAATGGACGCTTTGAGCCCAGACATCGGTGAAGTTATCTTGCGAAATATTTAATGAGTGCCGCACACCCTTTTTCCAAAGCATCACCCTTTCTGCAAAACACCCCTTTCTGTTTTTATAATGCAGCGTAGTTCCAAGTCTTAAGAAGGTGGCTACTGCTCCTCCTGCATTGCCCAAGCCATCGACGGCGGTTCTGCTCTGAACGACTATTTACATAATGTGACCCATGTGAAACGGCAAACAACGAAAATCAGCATGAGCCGGCTATTACGTCGACTAAGACGCCTTCCTCATTCCGCATAAATTTTGGACCAACGCCATTCCGACTTGCCTTCACTTGTGTCAGCTTTGACTTGTGCTTCTTGCTTGCTTTCCGCGCGACAGTGACTGCCGATGTGATTATTTCACACATCGTTATGCGCAGAAGCAGGGCGAAGCAGGATTTTTCGTAACATCGGGCGAAGTGACACGATGGGATTCGGCGCCTCCAAGTTCCGGCAAGAGGCTCTATAAGGCTTAGCTTTTGAATAGTGGTTCGTTTAGACGCTTCGCCATTTTAGCTTAAATAAAGACCATATAAATGGTCTTTATTTTATAAAGCGGCTAGGGATGAAGGTGCACCAGGGAACGACGAGAGCAGCATGCGGCCCTTAATCGACGCAGGCATCCTGGGAATGCAATATTGGTGGAGAGAAAGGCCTCTGCCGCAACCGTGGACCACCACAAAATTCAACACAATTTAAAACCATATCAACAGAAGATACAAGGCTTTCGCCGTCACATTCTTACCAAGTTCTTAGCATCCCCCGTATTTTTTTTTTTGCTCTGTTATTTGACAGGATACGTTGCGCATGAATGTAACAAAAGCATTTTCACATGCACGGAAAATTGAGCCCACATTTATCGGAATGGACGACGACTATAAGATAAACGACGCACTACACGATATCTCTGATGAGCTATTTTTTGTCCTAATTATGCGAGAACACTCAAAGTGGGCGTGAACGCACGACCGGGGTGATGGCCTCACGCATCGTTTTGTTCATTCAACAAATTATTGGTTATCTGACCCTTGGCTGGGACAGCCAAATTGTACCTCCTCATTATGGTATGCTCTTCAACGCTTCGGTAACCATGGAAGCAAGTTTTCTAGATGTCTACGCCTCACCTGCTTCGTCGTGGCCTGGTGTCTACTGCTTGCAGCCAGCTGGGATGCTCCCTGTGGGCCAGCGTTTCATCGACGATGGTACAGTGGATGACCCCTGCGACCGGGCTGTGATGGCGGGAACCTTCTCAGCTTCCGTGTTATCGTGCACTGCTGCCCTCCTCTGGCGGGACGCGTGCGTCACGGTTACTTGTCAGTTGGTATCCACTGCGCATGTTCAACATCATCATTTGCTCCCCTAGCGAGTCAACTTGAAGTCGGCGTTCTGAACGCACTCGGCAGTGGGTATGGGCGAATGACCTGAATGACGGCCACACACGTATTTTTGTTCATTCCACAGGTCAGTTCCATATTACGGCTAATATCTGGCGATCCCTTTACAATTGTGCGTCCATGCCCAGAAGCAGTGCTTCGTCTTTTTTGTTCTTTGTTATTGCTTTTGTGCGGCGATGCGGCAAGTAATCTCGGGCCTCCAAAGAAACCAAAGAAACAACCATCGGGTACATTAACTGAAGTTCTGAAAACTTAACGTGTCTGGAAGAATGGAAGATTGTCACACATCTATACATGTGTACTCGCGTGATAGCGTTTTCCCTTCTGCCACGCGGTACATATCGCGATCACTCTCGGCCTCTATGCGTGTATTACTCTCGCCCACTTGGTGCGTATAAGCGCTTGCCGCAAGCCTGGCGTGAGCATTCTTTCTTGCGAATGCGTGATTGTCATTCTGTTCGCGTTACGTTGCAACCTTGCAATAAAGCATGTTCAAATGCGGCCGGGCTCTTAATTCACGGAAGCCCCGAAAGGCGTCAGAGATAACCAAAATGAAATGCTCGGCACTATTACTGAGCTACAAACACATCGGGAAACTGTGGCGGTTGCCATATCTGAAAGTAAGGCTTGTGAAAGTAAGTGGTAATATTGAAAAACAAAATGGCAGCATGAACTCGGTGACGTGAGTATGGAGGTTGGAGGCATTACAAAAGATGTTGCAGTGCTACGCTGCCAATGGGTTTATGAAGATGACCATTCTCGCAGGAATGATCTACCTTTTATGGTTTCAAGGACATTTCCACCGAGTCAGCTGTTCAATAAGAGTAGGGAAAATGGAGATTCTAAATAAGACTAACTGTCAGCGTAACCAGTGATAGCATAGGATAACAGAGAGCTGAGCTAGTTGGTAATAATAATAATATCTGGGGTTTAACGTCCCAAAACCAAGATATGATTATGAGAGACGCCGCAGTGGAGGACTCCGGAAATTTCGACCACCTGGGGTTCTTTAACGTGCACCTAAATCTAAGTACACGGGCCTCAAACATTTTCGCCTCCATTGAAAATGCAGCCGCCGCGGCCGGGATTCGATCCCGCGACCTTCGGGTCAGCAGTCGAGCGCCATAACCACTAGACCACCGTGGCGGATAGCTGAGCTAGTTGGTAAGTATTCATTCAATGTGGTGTTTCTACCGGGGCATTTCTAGAAATCCTTTCCATGTATTCAAAGTCGACGCTGGTAGGTTGGAAGGAAGGCGCTTATGTGCAGAAATCAGGGATATGTATTGGTTCTAAAGTTGCTCAGGTTCTTAGTAATTTATGCCTTAGCAAGATTGACAATGTTTTGGAAGGCGCCTTAGGTAATTCGGTTATTAAGGTTTTATTGCGATAGCAATTATATGGACAGTCTCGGCTGGAAAATGTCCGTCCCCGTCGCCGTCATTCACCGTATATGTATAAGTATGTATATATATAGAAAGGCCACAAAGAAAAATAATAAAGAAATTCTTTCCGACGCGCGGAATCGAACGGGCGACCTCTCGCTTTGCAGCCCGCCGCGTTAGACGTTAGGCCACGACAGCACCGTCTCTCAGCCTGCTAACGGCGAGCTATTTATATACACCATGTAATTCAGCATGCTTTCTTAGTGGCCACATAGATGGCGCGACGTGCGCGCGTGTTGCGCGCTTTAAAGATCGTCGCCCCGCCCCTGCAAACGCCGTTGCTGTTCGCTCTACAGGGCGTCGTCGCTTTCGTGCGCTTATCTCAAGGAAAGAAGGGGCGGCCGGTGAGGTGCTTCGCTTCGCTCGCTGCAGCTGCCGCGTTTCCGAAAGGAGCGCGCTGTTCAAACAGAAATAAGTAACAACTGTGACAATTAGTTTGCGCTCGTCTTGTGTGTACCTGTTCGCTTGTTTCGTGGGTCCTGCTTTATGTTTGAGCAGTGCGCTTCAAGTGTCGAGCTGTGACGCATTGAATGATATAATGCAGCGCTAAAAACACACACACCACAAAGTAAGGAACACAAACCGACGGGACAGGCGCTGTGTTCCTTACTTTGTGGTGTGTGTGTGTGTTTCTAGCGCTGCATTATGTCATTCAGCAAGCACCAACTCGCCCAACAACACGTTCTTCTGCTGTGACGCATTAGTTCGCGCTCGTCCTGTGTGCGTTCTTTTCGTGCGTCCTTTGGGCTCGAGCGACGCGCTGGCAATTTCGAGCTGCTTTCCGTTCTTCGCGTTACATTACAATTTATTGCTATCGCAATCATTGCTTCGCCGTTGCGGCGAAACTGTGACTTTTTTTCGTTATGTGGACGATTACTTGATTTTTTGTAGTGGTGAGGACTTTGAAAAGGTGGTAACTTCCGTGAGCAAGAAATTGGAATTAAATGGACGAGGGCTGAGCTTTACTAAAGAGGTGCCTCAGAATAATGGAATACAATTTCTAGACGTTTCCTTAACGTTCCAGAAGAACCACGTGTGCTGGCAGTATTCTCCTTGATCTTCGAAACCGCTGTTAAATATTTCGTCGAAGCACTCGAAGGTTGTAAAAAACGGTATTACATTGCGCGTGCCGGAGACAATTGTATCAGCTGCGCGTCAGTAGCACTCCAAGAAAAAAAGACTACCTTTATCTCGCGATAGAGCCTGAGCATGTGATGATGTGACGGGTGGTGTTTTACATGTATAAGTATCAGTGTTTCCTGAAATGAACTTCAGTGGATTGTTCGCGCTTGTCTGTCTAAGTGTTCCTTTCTAGTCCTCGTGTACGTTGCGCAGCGTTAAATTTACCAGTATGTAAAAAACAGCATCGCCATGTGTTGCCTTAAGTCAGCCTTCACCAAGTCATGTGAGCACAAAATGAGTGATAGCTTTAACGCACAGGTTACACGTCTTTTAGATGTAGGGTATCCTCGTGATGCAGTGGCCACGGTCGCTGAACGTTTAAAGAAGTCCATTGTGTTAAGTCCGAGCATGGTTGCAGAAAGCGATAAGGAGAAACGTGTCGTAGGTATACCGTACATTCATCGCGTATCTCACAGGCTAAAGAAAGTAGGAATTAACTAGATACGGCGTTAATGTTGTTTTCACGGCAGCCAATAAGCTAGGCAAGATTTGTGCCGCTGTGCAGAGGAAGAATGAGCAAGTAAAAGACATGAAGCGGACCGATATTTGTTTGGTAAAACACACCAACAAATTCACTGATTGCCGTACGAGTGTGGCGTATAAGGTCCCTTTCAGCTGCGGCCGCTTCTACGTAGGACAGGCGGGCCGATGCATCAACCAGAGACTGTTGGAACATAAGAGATCGCTAACAGGAGGCTCACCTTCTAATCTATCTTTACATTGTCGAGATTGTAAGTGTACGCCAAAATTCGACGCATGCGCAGTGTTCTACCGGCATAGAAATGAAGAAACGCGCCTGATGATTGAAGCATGGCATATCGAGAATAGTGGTAGCGCATGCGTGAGCCAACCGTCGATTAACTCGCATAAAGATGAAATAAAATGCCTTAACAGTCATCTTCCACGTAGACCGCCACGCGTGCCGGATTGATCGGTTCGCCTGTTGCATGGGCATGCGCAGATAAGTTTTCGTGCCTTCTTCTTTTCAGCCGTTGTGCGTCTCTTCAGTTATTAGTCGGTGTTTGTGGCGTCCTGACTTCTTTCTTGTGTCGATGTTTGCACGCCCTGTCTTTTTACAGTGATAGCATATTACCTGCACATCGGATCGTTAAGTTTATTCAAGGGGAAATCACATCCGTTAATAGTAAATATTGATGCCTATAAAACCGAAGAAGAAATCCTATCGAAGCTTTCATTGCTAAACGAAAACAGTATCTGTGTTAATGAAGACCCCTGTTCCACTACACGTTACGTCAGAAAACCCTTACCGAATACGGAAAGCATCTAAATCAGCCCTGTAAATCAAGGTATAAAAAGATACTAGATGAAAAATCTTATCGATACGATGCTAATGAATAAAATGTCTATGAAATGAAGCCGCCAAGTACCTCGAATGATGCCACGGCGTTTGTGTGACTCCTAGGATACTTGCATGTTGTGTTAGTGATGCCTGTACACTTCATTATTGTTATTTATATGGCTTATACCTGGCAAACCAGTTAAGCATATTTATCTGGCGTGGTGTGAACTGTTCCGATCATTCACTGGAGCACCTGTGGCTACTCCACCCACTGACACTATTGCCATCACTTGTTTGGCATTCGTAAGATCCTTGATGGAGTATCTAAAAGTCACCTAGTTCATGCTGAATAATTTGCTCAAAAGACTATTGTTTGGATTGAGTGCACACTTCTTGAAATCAGAAAAAAACTACAGTGAAGTAAATCCGTGAAAGGCCACTTACATTCGCCTAATGATGTTCGCGTGCCTGCCTCGTGCATTTCTTTTTGGTGTAGGCCTAATTGCGCTGCGTCAGTTGGGATGTTCTGAGCGATTTCGGAAATTGTAATAGCCTTATCTATATGATAATTGAGGTTATCCTCGCAAACCTGTGTTGCATCTGGACTTAGTTGCGCAGCAAACTTTGCTAACATGAAAAACAAGCATCAGCAGTCGTGGCGGGTGACTGCAGGGAACGAACTTCAAATGAACAGCCTTTTCGTTCTTGTTAGGAGAGGACTGTATTGCGCAGGCATGGTAGTTCCCCACAGTATACAAAACTTGGCTTAACAAACTCCTTAATGATCGAGAACACGCGATCTAACAGAGCGAAGTCGTAAGGAAGTTGCGTCCTTGTAGATAAATGAATGCGCTACAGTGCCTGTGCTATGGTTCTTAATGGTGCGGCCAATCTTTCTTCGGGCTTGAGACAGGTTGCCCAAAACGAAACAGAAAAAAAGCTCTGGTTAATATGTAATCCCATTCGTGTCTTTCTAACATGGGGGAGTAAATGAGACCTGATCGAATTCACTCAGTGCTGTCGCCTCACTCCTGCTTCAGGAACACATTTGTTTCTGTGACTGTAGCCACGTGGTGGCGCCACAGGAGGCACATATCGATTCCAGTCGTTCCTCAGGGTAATGGCTAACTGTGCGTAAGTTGACAGTGCGCCAGTAGGCTGGCCTAACACTGGAATCAATCTCTCACAGAAAGCGGGATTAATGAGAGCCAGTTCAGGTTTCCGCCAACCGGAAACAAACAGTTCGACTGAAGAACTGCCTAATGGAAGATTCTAACCATCTGAAGAAAAATTGGACGACGCTTGAGCTTTGCCATCAAGAGTAGAACGCGATAGCGTAATCAGTCTCCATACCCATCGCCTGCTCAATTGCTAGCCTGCCTTCGGCTCTCGGTGTACGCCTCAACCGCGCCGCAAGAAAACGAACGTCTGTGCGCGTAGCATTGGGCGTTTCAAACTATGCAAAAATTCCTACTGCAATTTCAGTTGGGCAGTGCCCACTACGCCTTGATTATTCCTTTTGCGAATCAGTGAAGGGCCTCCTACAGCGTCCGCAACGCAACACGACAACCTACGCGGCTGCTCACTTTGTTGATGCTTTTGCTGCTGATGATGATTAAATATGTCTGAGCGCTTTGTAATGGGTGGGCCTTTAAAACACCCGGTCGATTGCGCGATTCACATGTTTTGACGCCTGGCGCTATTCCACGCTTCTGCCCCGCAAAATTATAGGCATTAATTAAGGATACTCCTCCCACTACACGACATTCATACAGTGTTTTTTTTTTTTCGAAGCAGTTTCAAGCCATGGCAAGGCTCGGTGGTAGAACACGTGCTTCGCCACGCAGACGGCCTGGGTTCGATTCTCACTCGAATCGAATAATTGTATCTTTTATTTTATTTGCATATTTCTCTATTTTTCGGTAACGGACAACGCTGATTTTTTCGCTTACAAGCCACGACACCAACGTCGACACCAAAATTCCTGCAATACGAGCTATTTAGCCCTATCGCGTTATTACGTTATTTGAATGTGGGCTTTCCGAGAGTATCCATACGTAAACATGTGCTTTTGAAAGCTTGCAGTACGAGTTGCTGGTGTTCGCATAAGAGACACTACGTTCTCCGTGAAGGTGGTCGGCAATATGTTATGAAAGGCGTACAAGAAATTGCGTGTGTCATGGTCTGACGTGCGCGTTTGGGCATGTATCTTCAGGCTTGCTGCATCTACCTTCAATAATTCGGGCACTGAAATCACGTTAGCATTCTAATAGCGCTCATCGGCCCATGGTGCATAGTGACAGGCATGAAATCAACCTGAATGGGTAGTCGCCGGCTCCAGAAATGCCAGTGACCAAATGATGTCCCGCACCAAATTATAGCCCACAATGTAAGAGGAGATGTTCGAACTGTTCATGTTAGTTCTTCCAAGCCTAAACCAAAACCGAGCCTCGTAATTTGTAGATTAATCAGTGATTGACAGGCAGGGCCTCAGAAACGTCTTTTGACGTAAGCCACCAGCCCTCGTCTCCTTCTGGCGTGATGTTCCCGACATTATTTCAGGAGTGATTCGATATTGTTTTACGGGCTTCTGCGCAATTTTGCCCCGTACTGTGACTTTCCCAAGCCTTTTGCAGGCTACACGAACGTGCCTTTTATCTTTCATAATTTCATCTCACAGTGCTCTTGGTTCATGAGGTGGTGTCGCCGCCTAGAAGCAGTAGAGTGAAGTAATGCGCGGCCTAAGCGATTAGCTCCAGCAACACGCCGTTACTACCACCATCCCATACGGCGCGTTTCGAATAGCAGAAGTGTAATTTTGTCAATGCCTTAACAAACCACGAGGAGGCG
Source organism: Rhipicephalus sanguineus (assembly GCF_013339695.2). Classification (NCBI taxonomy): domain Eukaryota; kingdom Metazoa; phylum Arthropoda; class Arachnida; order Ixodida; family Ixodidae; genus Rhipicephalus; species Rhipicephalus sanguineus. The sequence goes on along the minus strand of NC_051180.1, from coordinate 53,052,093 downwards.
GCTTTAGTCCAAGCCTTGCACATAGCATCTACCCATATTACAAAATAGGTTTGCGACGCCCGCCTGGCTATGGAAAATCACGGCCAGGCTATAGGAAAGACACGACGCGCGTCGCGTGTCCCTTCGCCTTTCTAGTCCGGCCGTAATGTATAGTTTTCGTTAGCTCTAATATTCCGCGGGATGGTGACCTTATCCCAAGCTCAGCGTCCAATTAGCGACGCTCTTCTGGCTGTCACAACCCTTCTCTGATTACTCTCTCCCCATGAAAATGGAGCGGCCTGTGCAACACTACACTATTAATTAGGTCCCGCTTAAAGTGGTAGATATAACCAGTAAACCGCACATTTTTTTCTGGTTTCCTTGAAATATCCAGCATTTACCCAGGACCTGATTAAGATTGTAGCAACGGCGCGTTGTCGGAGCCAATCTCGGAGGCCACGAGGAATGCATCATGACGATAACGAGCGCCGACCGCGAGCGTTTCGGTAGTTTCCGTGCAGTGGAATCTTTCACTGCAATATTGTATGAAACTCTATGATCAGCGAAATGACACGTGCGCGGTGATTCAATTCGGTTACATGACTCACCTTCCGCGTCATCGTGTGGCGCCGCCTCGCCAGCGTAGGGCCGCTTGGAAATGGACCAATGGTGTTTCTCCACCGCCTACTGCTTCGAGTGCACTGGGACCGACTAATCAAACAGTTGCAATAGTCACCGCAGAAAGGCAACAACGTCGATGGGCGAATGTCATGCAAGTGGGGGCTATCGTGCGGAGACACGCTAGCGGGGAGCGGAACGCCTTCGCGCGTTTACGGCTCGCGCTACGAAATCTCCCTCTCGCGTTCCTAAAGCGCTCTGTGGTAGTGTACGCATGAGCACATGCGTAGGTTACCCTATTACTAGGCAGCTACACCTTGCCTTTTCTCTCCTCAAATGATGACACTTTTGGCGTCTTCATGAAATCGCCCCGGTGCGCACCGGGCCACCAAAGCGCTACGATGATTGGACGAAACGGTGCACCGGGGCACCCCGGTGCGATGTCATGAATATGCCCTTTGAAAGAGTGCATATCGAGTACCAGAGTTTATGTGTGCATGTTGACGCCATCTTTGCGCGGGATTCAGAATATGCTGTGTCAAGGTTTATGTTAAATAATACAGCTACCACAAGGCTTACTCATGATCGTGGACGTTCGTCTTAGGGATGGAGATGTGCCACTAAGCGTCAACGTGAGTGCGTCTACACCAAGCGGTACTATATCTGCCAAACACCATAGACATTGTGAAAGCTCTCGTATATTCATGTACAACAAACATTCAACTACTTGGGTGAGGACACGTTTCACTTTCGTGCTATACTGATTCCTATGAAAGAGAGATCAACTATGTTTTTGTGAAAAGTATCCGATGGCAAACACAAATTATAGCCCTAGCCGAAGGTGCTGCAAGCAAGCCACACCCCAGTGTTTGTGAGGGGACTCAAGCGCACAACGAATGGGAACTGAATCACTTCGAATGCGCGATTGAGAGCGAGCAGAACTACAAAATAGGACTCAAGCAAAGCCTAAGAAATGATTGGAAAGGCGAAGACATGTGGGAATGTTACAAATAAAACCGACCGAAGTAAAACTTCATCTTCCTTGGTAGGCGTGCACTGACGTCGTAGCTGACTTCCATATACTAGGATTATACGTGAATTACATTAAAGAGTTTGAGGATTGGGGACCCAAGACACTGGGCCCCCAAGCTGCGTTTGGCAGCCTGCTCTTGTGTTCGCATTATCAGCAGAGTTTTAGAATTGGGCCAACGCAGGCTGCGTTGGGTCAAGCGCACGGAGCGCCACGCGTGACGAAATTTAAAATCATGCGAGACGCGGGCGATACTGCGCCGTGGCCCGCGCTGTGTCTGTGTCTTCTCGCTGGTGACCCAAGACAACTTGGGGCCCCACGCTAGTTTTAAAATTTTGTGTCTCGTGTCAACGCGAGCGCAAGAGCCTAAGAGTGCCTTTGGTTTTGCGATGCGCCCTGGCGGCTAGCAAGCTTCTTGGGTCCCCAAGCTCCTTGGGGCTCCAATTCTCAAACTCTCTATTGTGTAAATGCACGCCCTATGTGGTCCTCAAAGCGGTTTTTTGTTTTTGTTTTTTATTTTAACACGAATGTGTTTTGTGCCGAGGTCCACCAAGACTTCAGTGACTTATTTCCGTCACGGAAATTGCGTTGAAAAAATGCACAAGATCAGATGGCAAAGAAAAAGGTTTATATCACATTTTGCTCTCACAGTGCTATTGGTCGGTGAGATGAACTATATACACAATTTACTATTATATGCCGTATATATACAAGAAATATCTAAGAGCCGCTGATTCTCCATTGTCGACACCTGCAGACGCAACGTTCCTAATGTTCTTTCAATTCGAAAACTACCCTCGAGACGCACACGACAAAGTGGCCCTAAACATAGCTGTCCGACGCTTGCCTGGCTGTCGACCGCGTTCCCCGCTCGTCCTCTGAGAATTAACATCCAGGCTAGATAGAGGGAAGACACGACGCGCGTAGCGTTCCTCTTCGCGTTCCACGACGCTTTGAATGGATGGATGCAGGTTACGGCGCGGGACTTTGCCCCAGCTTAAGAATATGGCGAGCCAGCTCCTAAATGTCTTTGTCTGGGCAGCTGCTAGTCTCAGGGCAACTGCGCAGGGCAGTGTCTGGCCACGGCCGCTAAATAATAAAAAAGGTGGTCTGGCCTTGGGAAGATGCGTCCTCTTGCCGAAACGCTGGCTTCAGTGACATTCCATGTTCAATGATTTCTCGTTAACACAATAAAGCCTACATCTCTCTCTGAACTTTCGTCCAGTGGGCACAGTTCGTACTTTATCCTGAAATATACTGATCTTACTGGCTGCTCACGAAGACGATATCCACCACAACTTCTGCGTGCAATTGGTATCGCTCATGCAACCTTTCTTACCTTTATCTCTTTATTCCTAACAATTAGCAAACAAAAATGCGTTTCGAGTTGACCTTTATGTCTTGCACGACAGGTCTACTAGAGGTCACAAAGTGGTCCTAAGGATCGCGTGGGATCCTTGGGACGCAGTAATAGCTAGATATTTAGTAGAAATACCCCAGAAGCGCGAATAGAGAGTACGATGGAGATACGACACACGCGTGCAGTGAGCATTTCTACCTCGTTTCCACGCGTCACCAGCGCCGGTAATCCATGTATTTCTGTAACGGAATCAAGACCGCCGGCAGTAAACCTTAGTAACTTCGAAGCAGATGGACGGGACGCGGGCTTCATAATCACAGCCAATTATTGGACTCACCGATCCATGCATATCCCTCCGTTCTTTATTTGTGTCTTCATAGGTACATTCGATGGGCATATACTTTGAGATTCACTAGAGATCTCGCCAAAATCTCTCGAGCTTGGTTTCTATATAAGGAAGATTTCTATGGTCAACACTGATGAAGGGATCAATCTTAGGAGCTAACGTGCGCAACGAAAGAGGAATGCAATCACCGACGCGGCTTGTTCCGGAAACGCGTATCGACCAATCTTAGTCCATGATGCCAAACGTCCCATCTGTTCCTTCTGCATCGTCTCCTCTGTAGTCGCTTCCTTTATCGGGCGCTAATTTTAATGCGCCTTTTTTCCCTGCTTGCTATTGCTGCTTTTCATTGTTTTTGTGCGTACTTCTAGGGGGCCATCGCAAACACCAGCTGTTTTCCCTAAATATGAAACTTAGTGTGCACTGGAGCGCATTCAGAACTGAGGAACTAAGGATTAAGGAAGAAATTACTTGCAGAAATGCATAAAATTGTTGCTGTGGTTGATGTTAAGTAGTATTTCAATTACAGCGTATATTACTTTCACCGGGCACAATGTGTTAAGCCGTGATGGCTTTTTGCCTATTTTGTTTGTGTATCCGTGCCTGGTATTAACTGCTTAGTGTTTCTTTTAGCATTCATTTTGTCCGTTTGGGTAGTGAGCAAGTACTGTTGGCTTTAGAATGGGTGGAACAGACGACAGAGCATACGCGTGACGCTACAGAGCGACCCAAGTGAAGCGTGACAAGTGAAACCTCGCGCACGCACTCACATACATATACGGAGAAACAAAGACGCGCAAATACACACACACATTCAAAATGAGAGTGGGGTGGACGTCCGGCGTCATTACCATCGTCATTACCAGCTTCACTGTTGACTTTGTTCGACAGAGTTGCTGGAAGCCCGCTTCCATAAGCTTGTCTTTTATTGGGACCTCTTAATATTAACACCTGACGGCGAAACCGAGCACCAGAACCTGACAACGAAAGCCTTCCTGCGCTATCGATTCACAAGGAGGCCATGTCTATAGACGGCCGCACAAGCACGGACAATTTATCCTACGTTCTATGACGGAAGTCCACCAACTCGGACAGCTTCTGATAAGTTATTAGGGGTTGTTGTTATTATGAGCATCAAGGAATAACATCTGAACGAACTTAATATCGTCCTAATGCCAGCCAGTTCGCACGTACCTATAGTTAAAACCAGGGTAAAATGCAACACTGAGAAGTACTGGCGCTGTCCCGCGTCCTTACTAATCTGTACTTAAAAAAAAAAAACCTAAATCAATCAACAAAAAAAGTGCTGACTGGTGTTTCAAATATTGTACTCTTTCACAAGAACCTGCACAGTGTCACATTTCATTGTGCACGAAGAAAAGATATCGCATGAATGTTATTGAGAGTCAAACTAATTACTCACCTAGAGTAGAACCTGCTAGAAAATGGTGGGTAGACATGTCATGAAACTTTGTTTATTAACATTTGCAGTCCACTGAGGGCATCTTTCATGCTGTGTCCATTTAACATTCAGGTGAGGGCGCCGACAAATACTTGGTAATTGCTATCTCTAATCGTCGATCATCGATGACCTCTGCCAATGCCCTTTGTTGTTTACAGAGCACACCAAGCGCAAAACTGGTGTCGTACCAACGAGCAGCAATGTTAGCAGTTCAAAGAGTGGAAGAAAAACAAAATATTTCTCTTAGCGTTAAAGTTAACACGAAATGTTAATTTATGCTAAAAAAGGAACTGTTACAAATCAACCTTAAACAGTCGCTCACTCCAGTAGCACCGATTCTCTAACCCGTGCCTATATTTAGCCCGAAACTCTTCCAGACAATCACAAACACAAAAACGCACCCTCGGACAACATAGATGTGCTCCCGTTTAATATCAACGTTAAGGCGAAGGCTGCAAGTTCCCGGTGAATCACGTCCTGCAATCCAAATGTGATTAGATTAGACTCTGCATGCGACATTCTAGGGGGCTGAAAAAACGCAGTCGCGCTGGAGAAGACATGCCCACTGGATAAACTTAATGTTCTTATCAGTTGTAATTCACTCCAGCCCATTAATCTCGCGCACGAAGTCCTCCTCGCTCGCGCTGCACCGTGGGCACAAAACGTCACTGTGCTGTCGCGGCTTTGCAGAAAACTTGTAACTACTTGCTTCCTGCTTGGACAGCCCTCGCCTTTCATGCGTAGTACATAAGAGAATGTCGGAATGAATAAGCGCTTATGTTTGAAAAGCTACTTCGTTGCTATTGGGTGGACATGCTTCAACCGTGATTCGAGAAAGCTTATCTCGCAGATACTAACCGTGGCCTCACAGAGGATTCGTGCAAAACAACGCTGACAGGATTGTTTTTATTGCAGTGGCATACGCATCACAAAAATCCTGATCACGGAGGACATGAAGGTGAGATGCCGTTGATTGTTAGAATCTCTTAGTCTGGACTATAATACAAAATTTCGGTTATTTCGGAATGTATTCGCAACATAGGAACTCCTCATTTATTTACTTTGTCTTAGTTATTCCAAAAGTTATTTTGCTCTTATGTGTAAACTGCAACAGGACACCTCGTGTTATGTCCTGAACAGAATAAGGTTGACATCTAACTGTTCCTGCAATGCACTTTCGAAGTTACAGCAGTCAGTCAAGCGAAAGCGTGCGGTATATTGTTATTCCAGTTTTCAAAGCTAGATGAATAGCCCATGCAAATACATGACGCGAATGTTCAGCGAAATAATTCGTTTAAGTTATCCGTCGCAGAAACGCCTATTACAAACAAAAAGGCCGCTTTCGCAGTCAAACAAATCACTAGGTTGCGCAAGACATATTTGTTTGTACAAGCAGTGATTGTAGTGCAAACGTATGTGAATACGTTTTAAGGCTCTCATGCATGGCTTCGTATACAAATGAATTTTTGTGTGCGCTGTTCGGCCAGTCTACCACTTTCCTTTGCTGCTCTTCAACATACCTACAAAATATATCTACAGTAAGGATGCTGTCGACGTTGTCATTTACTTAGTGCCGCGACCTTCTATTGAAACTCTTGTTAATGCTCTTTTTCAATGTAAAATACATTGATGTATATTGCTTGCTTTTCGTATTTTCTGCTGTTCTTGTTGTTTCTTTCACGAATACATCTCTAGCGGTCTGCTCATTTTTGCTTAACAACTACCACTTTGTTTAAGACGAGATTGTAAGAATAATCATTTCTCGGTTTCTGGGGTAATGACAATATTTTTCGGTTACGAATGTCGTTTCCTTATTGAAATAAATATAAATGAAAGAGTTCTCACCACTTCTTGGCGACGAATTTCTCCTATTCAACAGCACTCATTTGGATCTGTGATCTAATGAGAATGCATGTTTCTATCAGTTAGCTTGATTTTTGCTTACGTTCAAGAGCGTGCTATTTATTAGTCATAGTAGTACTTATATCAAAGTATGAGGTAAAGCATCAGGATAAATCATTCTACATCTTCAATAGCAAGGTCGTGGGAGCGAATCCCGGCCGCGGCGGCTGCTGTTTCGATGGAGGCGAAAATAGTTGAGGCCCATATACTTAGATTTAGGTGCACGTTAAAGAATACCAGGTGGTCGAAATTTCCGGAGCCCCCCCCCCACTACGGCGTCCCGCATAAATATACCGTGGATTTGGGACGTTAAACCTCAGAAAATAGTATTATTGTTTTTATTACATCTTCAATAGCGGTTTGCTAAACGCATTTTTTTTGTGATTTTGTGAATTCAAACCAATATTCATCTGTCTGTGGTACTGCTGCGTTTTTTTTTAATATTCTCAATACTGGCGGGCTTTTCTGTCTATGAACTCGAAAGTACTGGAACAAGTAATTATATATTTCACAGTCACACATAAGTTTACAAGCCGTATCGTGCAAAGAAAAGATCCCCGATATCAGCAATATTCCTGAAAAACCAGACCGCCTTGAAAGCGCCAAGTCATTTCTGCGTGCGCATCCAAGCGGTACATTACAGATGCGCTTAATTATTCATCTAAGTTTCATTATTAAAAGACGGCACAGTAAAAGCTCGCGCTTCGTAGTGAAGATGTCGAACTTATCCATAGATAATACTAGCTACTCCGCTTCATTCATCCGAAGTTTGCCTTAATATGAATGAAAAATGTGTATATACAACAGGAACAGCTATAACTCAGGAAGAGCCGTCGGTGTCTGATAACACAGTAGTCTTGCCGCTTTTAAACAGCATCATTCGCATTTTCCAACGGCGATAATAATGCAAAGTAACAAAATTTCAAAAAAAAAATATTTCTGATCGTTTCACAGATTTTTCTTGTTTAGTAGTATAGCAGACATAGGATAAAGTAGTCAGCATTACAGCCGGCTCGACGAAATACACTTGAATTTTGTGAACAAGGTGCGTTTCTTTTTTCGGTGAAAAATGAAAGATCTGTATAAGCTCATTCTTCAAAAGACATCGAAGAAATTACAAGCGCCGATAAACGGATGGGAGACAATCGAACAGGACACTGTTATCCACAGTGTTGCCAGCACCGATCTTCCATCGCCACACAACCAATATCAGTGTAGTTAGCACACGGAATAGGCTTTGATTTATATCTGGCTCGAAAATTAGCATGACTGGTTTTTTTCTTTTTTTTTCTCGCAGAGTGCGGTATTAGTCTTGTGGAGTGGAGGTTGTCGCTAAAAAAACTGCACGGAACAGCCAATCGTTTACGCTTACGGCATATAAACTCCGTGCTTCTTTCCGTCTGCTTTCTTATGTGCGAAAATTAACGCGCGCTCCAACTCGCGCATTGCAATGTGAGTGCAAAATCAATACCCGCGTAATTCTTGTTGCTTCGCTGCCGTCGGCACAAGAAGGTTGAGAATGAGGATGCAAAAGAATAATAACAAAAGCAGAAGTAAGGTTTAGAATAAAGCGAGTGAGAGAAAATGCGGAAGGGATGCAAAAGGCATGTGCCTCTACAGGATGGGATGGTGTAAACCTGAGGACGGGGATTCCGGAACGAAAGTCGGTTTCCAGTCGCCGTCGGGGCAACCCGGTTCCGGCTGCTGATGTGACTGCTGATGCACGGGGAGCTCAACTGCCGCGCTGATCATCCGTGGAGACTGCAGCCCTAAAGACTTGCCGGTCGCACCCCAACCACAGGCTAAATGCATGCATGGAACTTTTTTCTGGGTAGTTCACAGAGCGAAAACAGTTGACATTACGGCGTTGGTGAACCAGACACTTGCTCTCTTGTTTGCCTTTTCTTTTTCTCAACAGCAGCAGCTCTTTCTCGTCCGCGTCTGCGAACGACTCGTAGAAACACTGCTGCTCTTGCTTTCGGTTGAGTGTATGTAGTATTATGAAAAATGTCCCTGCGAATTTACCGGCATGTATCGAGGACCTTATTCGCAAAAGATTTTTACGGTAAGATGTTTCCTAAGAAAACACTTCAGCTAATCCTGATGCCGGACATCATTATAGAAGGCAGTCCGCTAATGAGAAAGGGCAGTCATAAACGTTCTCTTGCTCTCGCTCTTTAAGATTTATTTGTATATGTTATTATAAGACACTGCTAGCCTAATACAGATATATTTTACGATCAGACGAATTCACGAATTGGGCCTTGCGTCTATGATTATTACGAAGAGTAAAAGCGGTCACATGGGATCCGTTCTGGTCGACATTTGGACGCATCTGCATTGTACCCCTAGATGCGACAATGGAGGTCGCATTGAAATCCAAACGAACACAGCCTCCCCCTTCTCTTCTCAAGAACAGATGAAAAAGGAGGACACGGGGAGGCACGAAGGAAGGACGTTGGCCAGAAAAGAGACTCGTAATTAACGCACCGCAGCGTGAGCGGAACAGGGGAACATAAAGAAGAGTGAAACAAGAGTGAAATAAGAGTGAAACAAGAGTGAAACAAGAGTGAAAGAAGTGTGCAAGAAGTGTGCAGGCGCCCCAAGTGCTAATGTGCTGCTTTCGAAATCAGAACCAGAGCAATAAATAGACGCTTCATATGCGTCCCAAGTGTCCGCCCTCCTTTTTTTTTAAATTTCTGTTTTACCTCCCAGTCAATGTTTCTGTCGGCTGGTTTCTGTTGTTTTTTTTCTGCCGCACATCTTCTCAGATTGTTCGTGGCAATGCAGTGGTTCTTATACCTCTCCTATACTATACTGAAGCCGCACGTGAAACCTCTTGGTTTCTCCTGATTGTTCATTATCGAGATCGCAGTTGTCATTCTCTTAGCAACTTCCTTCTTCAGTTTAGCAATTTCTTCGCTATTCCGAAAGCAGTTTTCCCATTACTCTTCATCGCACTATATCATAATGCACTGCACAGCTCTATTCGTAAGAATGCGACTAACAGATGCGGTGATTGCCGTAGTGTCTTGTATGATAATGTATTGTAATGAGATGTAAAAGACGGGTGTATAAGCGCACATTCTTATAAGAACAGCTAGGTATCCCCTATGAAGGTTGATTTAATTTATCTACTCATTTCGTTCTAATCTATTCTTTCCTCACCATCTGCCACTCAAAGCAGTCTCAGCCTTGTAACATTCGACGGAATGTAAATGACATATCGCTAAAAAGAAACAAGGAATGAAATTTCGACGCAGAATCACAACAGAAATTGCGAAAAGAGAGCGCCTGCTCCTCTAGCCCAGGCTTCCAGTCATGCTAATAGACAACTCTCTCTTCAGGCTGTCATGCAGCATTCAGGTTCGAATTGCGCAATCGCAATTTAATTGAAGAAACTCTCTTTCCGAATGAGCGCCTCACGAAAGTGCGTCGCGCGAGCACCTCTCAAGAATTCGGAGGCACTTCCAAAGCCTTCAATTAGCCAAGTCGCGGACAGTGGAACGTGAGGAAGGTAACACGTTTGCGACAACAGTAATTATATCGCGCAAGCTGTATCCCGAGGGCAACCGTAAACATCGATTTGCGCCTGACGAATTCGATAGTCTCTCTCTCTCTCTCACTGGCTGAGCCCCTGTCTCGGCTTGGAAAAAACTCTTTTCGAGAAAGTTTGCGTAAGAAGTCGCAGCGATTTCGAACACCATCCATCGGAAGCGGTTACCGTCTTCAGCCCAACATTGTAATGCTTCTCTTCTCTCTTTCTTCTTCTTGAAGCAGCAAACAAAACCTGCACTTTTGTTCACGCAAGATCTCCATCATGCAAAAGATAAAACAAGAGATAACCTTTATGGCCTTTGGGATTAAATTGTGCTGCACAATCATCTATTGCGTGAAAAAAGGCTTTAAACGCCCAAAAGTGCCTCTTTTTGTGCAGCTACTGTGCGAAGAAGCAAAACGATCATCTGTCCTTGCTGGTGGTCTTCCTGACTGCTGTATGAGATGAGGAGCATTCATCGAACTAGGAATGTTGCTTGAGCCGACGTTTCGACGCGTACACTTGACCTCGTCAGGGCTACCCTAACGAAAACAAGTCCTTTTCTCGAAGCATTAATTCCCGCGACATTCCATCGTTAGACAAATTCAACATTTCAAGGCTTCCAGGCTTCGGCTTCCCCTGAACTTCATTTTGTTTCAACGACCACTATTACAGCAACAGAAAACTCGTCAACGTTTCTCGGAGATTCATCAGATGTCAATGAAAAGGAATATTTCCCCTTTTGTTTGAAATGCGTTATCGCCGACTTCATTCACTCTCTAATGCCTGCATCTATCTTTTATCAATCCGCGTTGCGCCTGTCATATTTGTTTCTCTACTGTCGCATGCAACAAGCCTTACAACAAGCCTACAACTATACAAGTCTTCTGTTTTTTGATGACAATATCTTCACATTTCTCCAAAATCAAAGTTCTCTCTTGCATTCCAAGTGACTCTTAAAAGTCCCTTGTAAGTCACCCTTTCTTTTTAAGTCACTTGTAAATTCTCTTTGCTCGAGTGCAGGGTCGAGAACCGCACGTGCGTCTGCTTGCCCCCCCCCCCCCTATTTTGCATATATATATATATATATATCTCTCTCATCTCCCAGCTTGATTGGTATGACAAAACATACATACGTCCCCTTGTATAGTCTCGACAGTTACGCATTTGATTTCTGCAGCTGCATAAGAAAGATACCTATCGCTACCGTTCCCGAGTTGCGACTGACCCGCCCACCGTCCGTGAGCACGACACGGGTTCGAATTACTTTTCCATTAGCGCTAAATTCCGAGGTCCGGGAAATGGGACGGCAGTGGCACTCGCCTCAATCCCTCCTTTCCGCTACATCAGGCACCTGAAGCCGCCCCTCAAGGGCAAGACAAAACATGGCCTTGAGGTGAATTCTAAAACGAGAGTAATGGACACCTTTCCCACCTACATAGACGACCAGCGTTGACTTCCGTAATTAAGGGAGGGAAAAATACGGCAGCTGTAGAGCAATTTAGAGCTGATCTCGGAGATGGAGTCGATTAATTCCTCCGCGATGTTCTCCTCATGGGAAACTTGGATTCAGATAAAGTACCCTCAGGACAAAGGCATGATGTGAAAAGGCGCACAGCTGTTGCCGCCAGTGAGGGAAATGGACGATTCTTCTACAGTTAGACGAAGGCAGTGCAGGCGGGGAAGTGACTTCTGACGCTTTTGGTAGCGTTAGCTACACTTGCCTAGCCGGAGACGATTTCGCGTGGAGAGTCATGAGCCGTGCTGCGAATGCGCGAGGATCAGTCATGTGACACAGCTGGGTCACCGGAGCTGGCATCTCCGCGCTCTCCGACGCCGCCGCGCGTGCTCGCCGCTGCTGGTCTGCACCGCATTTGAGAGGAGTGACGTCGTAGACACAGTGGCGCCAGCGCGCGCGCAGCTATTCGCCTTCACTGTGCAGTCGCCGTCTGACACTGCGCCAGGGCCGCTTGATAGCGCCTCTGACTGGCGTTTGCAGATGGGTAACGCCATGGAGAAGGAGAGCGCAAATACTGCTCGATGGCGCAGAAGAGCCGAGAAGCTTATCTCATCGGATCCCGAAGTAGCTTCCTGGCAATTAGCGGTTACTGTGTTGGGGCCATAGAGACAGCAGAGTGTTACTTCACTGACCACCGAGCCGTCTTCGCGGCAATAGAGAAGCAACCTGACGTTGAGCAAAAATAAATATGCATGTGCCACATAATACGTATACCATGTGTGTGTCATTGGAGCAGCAGTAACCATGACTATCAAGCTAATCCTACACAATCTGGAAAGCTAAGAATAATCAGCTGAACCTTTGCTAACGCTACGTATATGCTGGCATAGCCGAGCTATATAAGCTATTGCAATTTGTTCACTCTCCTTGCAAAATGGAGTTCCGACTTATATTTTCCCGTAGCTAATTAAACAAAACAATATGATTCGGTTTAACAGTGTGATGAAAAGTTAAACAAAATACGGCACCAATTTGCAGGTGTCACTTATCGTTGTCTATGCGGATAGCATGACGCCGATTCAACAAAGCTCCGTAGCGCTGGGAAAACGCGTCAAGCCTGTCAGTGAGCCGAGTTGCACTAAGGAAAATTTTTGAGGAAACTTTCATCGCTGAGGAACAGACGCCAAGCGTCTGAAAGTGTGTATGTGCTCGCTTACGCGCGGGCATTCTTAAAGAGCTTTAATCCGTCTGATAAGGCGTGAGCCGCGGTGTTGTCTTCAGGGCACCGTGCTTGAGCAACAGAGGTCCCGAATACGAATGCCGCCGTCTTAACATTTTGAACATATTTCGCGCCTTCATGTCTTGAGCAGCGTACTGGCGAAGAGCCCGCTGCTAAACAGCAGTAACAGATATGCTGCCACTGTGTACCAAAAGTCACATTCAATAGCAAGAAATAAAGGCATGGTTGTGAATGCATCAATAGACCCTCGTGTTTTTCATCATAGTACCTACACTGCGCAAATGTTCCGGTCCCTTTTATACGCCAGATGCTGGTAGCGCTGGTAGATCAAGCATGTTAACCTGGTTCTCCATCCTTGCGTTGACAATGAGGAACAGCAAAGGACGAGCGAGGCCCCAGTGGGTAACAAAGGGGAGCTCTGTTTCCCTATTGAATACTGCATTACGCATACCATGGCGGGCGTATGCACTCAGAGCATGCGCGGCTCGCTAATCACATCCTGCCCGAGTAGGCACTCCACGTGGCAGTAAGTGTGCGAATGTGTGCGCAGTATGTTTACGGCCGGCTGCGAAAGATGGTAGCGCCGTACCGAGCATTTACATTGTTTCTTTTTGTGTTCCCGTTTGGCCTTGTTTCTCTGAGAGGACCTCCATACTAGACGTGATACAAATGAATTGGATCGAATGACGGGGATGAGCCCTTGCTATGAGGGGAAAGGCCCACGCACTGCACATAATAGGAAATAGTAACGCCAGAATCTATAGCAGAGGTTGACGCGCGAACAGAAATCTTTCCTGCTTAAAGGCTTGCGTTCTCCAAGTACTTGTCACAATTTGTCGAGCTCTGACTGAAGTCTGTGGCCTGGGTGACTTAATTATGAAATAGTCTCCCCAATGGCATTCCCACTATAGGTGACCATGATAAGTTCCGTACAGGCACTCTAACAGCGAGGCTGCTGAAGCTCGCCGTAAGGTATGTCGGAAGCAGAAATGATCATCATCGTAAGTAGGCACGCGCTCTTAACATCCTCTTCTTCATCTTCGTCCTCTTCTGCTTCACTCCCAGGCCACGTGCGCTGATTTCTCCGGCATGGCTTCTAATGAACTTGATGGGTGAGAGAACGAGTACCGAGGGAGAAAGAAAGAAATAAATTCTTGGCGAAAAAAATTTCTCACGAGGCGGGATTTGAACCCGAGCGTACCCTTGATCCGAAGGCGAGCGTCCTGACCACTCAGGTATCCAGGCACGCTAGCAGAGCATAGCATAGCCTTATGTAGTAAGTATAGTGTAGCAAGGAGGTGGGAAAATCAAGTAAGCGTACGGAGGCGAAGTGTGATGGTGAGGAGAAAGAAAATGAGGAGGCGAGAGAGTAAAACATAGCATAAAAGAAACTAGAAAGAGAGAATTAGAGACATAAATGCAGAAAGAGAAAGAGCGAGAATGAAATAGTGAGAGAGAGAGAGAGATAGAGAGAAAGAAAGGTATGAAAGAGGAAGAAAGATAGAACTAGAAAGAGAATGAAATAGAGACGAGGAGAGAGGGAAGTACATAGAAATAAACAGAGGAAAAAAGTGATAAAAACAGGGATAAGACAGAAATAGAGAAAGAAGGAAAGAGAAAATTTGCAAAACTTAGCAACACATCAAAATCCAGGACTAGATCGGGGCCCATAAGCTCCGCTGTCTTTAGCATTGCACCTCCAGTGCAAACTACGCTAATTTTTTTTTTAGCAGCGACGCTGTTCTGAGTCGAGGCTGCCACGTCCGGGGGCCGTGGTAACGCTGATCATAAACGGGTATGCGCCGCCAAAACTGGGTAAATACCACTGCTCAGCACTGGTCCACTTAACATTAGGAAGAAAAATCAACATCAAGTGTGCATGTGCCACTGTGCGGCCTATCGAAAAACTATCGTCATCATAGACGGGTATGTGCCGCAGAAATTAGGTAATATCCCACTAGTGACGACTGGTTCACTAAAAATGACGACGTCAACAGCTGAAGCTTGTTTATGAACCTGTGTGTAAGAGCGCTATGATAAAAATTCAATAATTCTATACTACCGCCTCAAAGCTTAACAGAGAGCGTTAGACTACCTGAAGACACTAAGTCCGCTAGAACGAGACCCTCGCTGTACAAATTGCTATTTCACTCTAAACTTGAATACGCTCCCTCAATCGGGGATCCAAGCCAGGAAAGCTTAAATCATTTGCTAGAAATGGCTCAAAATTACTGTAGGCGTTTTTATTATTTCTGCTACCACAGGGCAGCGGGCATGTCCTCCATGAAATGATCGCCAACTGCGCAAAGAGTTTATCTTGCCTCCTCAGTATGCTTAGAATCTACATTCGCAGTATGATCTAGATTAGACCATGCAGTTCGAATCCCTTCCATGAACATTGACCCTTTTTTTCAGTCATCCTTACGATGAACATCGGGAGAGTGGAATCGCATGCCTCCACATGCAATCTCCATCAATAATCAGCACGTGTTCAAGGACGCCTCAGCTAACAATGTATAGCTAAAAAGTTTCGGTTGTTTTTTTCTGCTGCATATATTCTTTTTCACATATAACCCACTCTCCTGTCTAATGCTATTAGCTCTTACGGTATAATAAATAAATAAATAAATGCTCATTTTTAATTCTGCTATCGTGACCCTGTATAACCATTCTATTGCGTAGTTGCGTTGGTCTTCTTTTTTTCAATTTAACTATTGTTGTTACATTCTTGCATAATATAATTGGTGAGTACATCATGCCTTCAAGTATACATTGCGTATGCTATACAATAAGTAGGAACAATAACGCATAATCAGGAACACAATGCTTAAAAGAGGGCCCTGGGAAAGTTCTCTTCTTTGTATTTCAGCTTTTAAATCTACGAAAATATGTTAATGTCCAGTATAATTTGGCCATTTCAATATGATATATCTCTTCAAAATTCCGGTCGCCTACACATTTTTTCTAATGCCTGTAGATTTTAGCCATTCTTCTTTCGTACTAACTGTCAGCGTTTATTTCTTTTGTTGGGGAAAAATGATGCGCTCCAGCAAAGCCGCTGCGCCCAACTTGACCTGGTGCTTTGCATAGGATCTGCACTGCCGTGCTTGCAAAATTGTCAGTTTAGCGAACGTTCCGCTCTCTGACAACTTGCAGACCGCAGAGAAGCTGCCATGCTTCCTTGCAAGACCACGCCCTTTTAACTTCCTGACCCCTTCGTTTATCCAAAGGAGTGTTTCTCTTTCGCTGCAAGTAGATATTGCTTTTTGCCGTTTAAGCTTGTTTTGCCCTATTGTTCACTGTTTCAGCTGTGGTAAAAGGCGTCCTCCCGCTGCCGCCGCTCTGTGTCTTTCTTCCTGTTCCGTATTTATTTCCGCACTTCTTACCACAAACCAACTGCTCAAGAGTTCTAAAACAATGTATATTCAAGTTCCCTAAGCAGTAGCTAGTCGCCCCGCAAAATATTGCCATTTGAAGAATAGCCAATCTTCGACGCCTTCAAACTACCGAATCATTGTTTAGAAAACGTAAATCTCTAAGGAAAGTAATGTGTATATTGGTAGCCGCTCATATTCATGATTGAAACCACGCAAAACTATCCTGGCAATGAAGACTAAATATCTTAGTATTTCGTTGATATATCCCCATTGGCCACAGTTAAGAGCCAAATCAACATCAAGTAAAGCTACGCTTTTGCAGAGCCAAGCAGTCAGCTCTTTAAAGCAGAAAATGACAGCCAGACGCAATTTTTGTCACAACTTGCCAGTCCTGAGTGCACTGAATTGAGCACTTTGAATTGAGGATGATTATAATGCAATGGAAATATCGTGTCAAGAAATTTTCGAACTCCATGTGTCTCACAACAGGACTGCACGCAGTAATAAAACTTACTGCATTTATGTCCGCAATACTTCTGGCGCAATTACTCTGCGAATACGGAAACGCTGCATGTGTAAGCCGCTACTCGGTTTCCAAATAACGGAAGGCCTTTTTTTAGCAGTGAAGCTGTGTAGCAAATCGTTCCTTGTGAGTCGATCGCAGAAAACTATCGTCATCTTGACGGGTATGTGCCACGGTGCAGCTATCTGAAAACGTGTACATTGAAAGAAAGAAAGAAAGAAAGAAAGAAAGAGAAAGAAAGAAAGAAAGAAAGAAAGAAAGAAAGAAAGAAAGAAAGAAAGAAAGAAAGAAAGAAAGAAAGAAAGAAAGAAAGAAAGAAAGAAAGAAAGAAAGAAAGAACAGACAGACGGAAAGAGGAATATAAAGAAAGAGAAAACTTTTTGCCGAAAAAATTTTTGTTCACGAGACGGCATTGTGGCATTTATTGTGGTAAATACAATACTGCAATCTTGTGATGTATGTGCAACTTCAAATGCCAATTTATTTAATTTCAGAATTTAGCTTCCCAAAACTGTACCCAGAAAAAGCTTTCATGAATTAGAAAAAATCTAACTAAAATAGGCATTGGTTGCATCAGTCAGGGGATACCAGTTGTGGTGCTTATTATTTCTTAATTTAGAGTCCGCTTTGTTCTTTGCTTGTCCACCGATCGAGCCAATGTTGCGCAACTGTCAATGGTAACGCAGTGTTTTTGATCTGTCAAACTAACTCAAAGCTCCCGTTAGCTAATTCTCGTCGTCAGTGATATCTGTTCGGTTTCGCGTTTCGAGCCACTGTCACTCTTGCAAAATCGCAGTATTGTCTCAAAAACCAGCGGCCAATTTCGCAAAGCAAGGACGTCCTTGTGCATTGGGAAACTGATTTCAGTCTGGAAGCTCAGCATAAAGCCCTCAGTGTAGGCTTACCAAGCCGAGAAAAGAAAAATGCAGTTCGCTGCGTTAGTTGGGACTTGAAACATGGCCCAATCGTTTCGGCTAGAGTTCAGAGCGTGAATGCTACGCGTTTTCGAAATCTGTACATACGCGGCGCAGCTCGTTAACCAAGCGTACAAGCGCCAAAACGCATACAGCCGCAGGGCGATTCTGATATTAAATACGTGAGGGTCCACAACGGCGGATTTCGAGGGTGTTATAGGACGAAAAGAAGAAGAGTGATTTATTGCGTAGCTCACCCAGAGGCAAGTTTTGTGTGGCACAACAAGAGACTGCATATACTGTTTAATTATTAATTTCGGTGCTGTGACCACGGGTTCGTATTACAGTACCTTTCACTTAAACCAAATAAAGTACAACTATTCCTGCTCGCGTTCCTTGTTTAGGGAACAGCGATGTCTTGATCGTAAAAAAGCTAAAAGGAACAGGCAGAAATGACAAAGAAATGGTGCTCGTAGGTCTCTAAGGAAAATGAAATATTTCACGCTTCTGAGTGTCGCCTTGGGAGTCAACCTAGTTTTAGCGTCATTTCGTTATTACAATAGTAAAATACTCGCTGGAAAGAAAAACCGACGCGTAATGGCACTCATGAATCATACCAGCTTAAGTCCTAGAACCAGCGAAGACATATCATGCAGTCAACACACATAATACACGAGGAAGGAAGGAAGTCGCTCGGTGAACATTTTCTTTCTCACAATTTTTTCTTTGCTTTTTGATGTTTTGTTAAATTATCGATGACGAATGCCACACAGACGATAGACCTTCAGACTGCGACTCAGTCTCTCAGTCGTAGGACTGTGAGAGAAACACAATAAAATCGACATAACACGACACATTCTCAACAAGAGTAACGACTGTCAACGTCGTTGCAAAAACAGTCCAGTGAAGGCTCGCTTGAAGACTATTTCACAATTACACATTATTATCTGCATGTACTGTCGGCCGCAGAAGTTTGCGGGATCTGCAGCGCGTGGCGGAGCGACGGAAAACTGCATTGCTGCGTCACCTACCATGATGCGACGGGTATTGAGGCTATCGGCCATGGCCTCCACGATTAGATCCGGCAACGGCACGTTGTCTAAGCGCGCCGTCGCTAATGACCGAGGCCGATAGCCTAAATACCCGCCTCGTCACGGTAGGAGACGCAGCAATGCAGCTTTCCGTCGCTCCGCCACGCGCTGCACATCGCGCAAACTTCTGCGGCCGACAGTACACATGTTTTACACCTTCAGACGTTAACCGCAGTTGTGATAATCAGCATTTTCTATTTACCTGTGCTGCCCTCTTGCGTTTTGATAGGGTTTTGGTAGCAGCCACGACAACCGGTATTGCCAGAACTAGAGTGTACTAGAACAGGGGAGTGCTCGGAACGGCCGCGGCACCAATGTTCAGAAAGTGAAGCCCAAACAGGGTCAATCCGCCTGTGGCGCTGCGATCGGTAGTCTGCAATGTGTCGTCATTTAAGCGTTTCGCGCGGCTCTGCCAAAGTGGTGCAGGGGCAGAATGCCCACTTCCCTCTCGAAAGGCCCGGGTTCGAATCGAAGCTGTAGGTAGTAGGTTTTTATTCTTAGTGTCACCCTTTAAAGCTGTATTGGTTTTCCGTTGTTTCTTAAAACTATCTTCTGTTGTGATGTGTTGCTACAAAAAAAGTAGCGTAAAATGCGAAATCTCGTTTCGAGTCCCGTATTCGCGAAAATCTCGGAGGCCATACTTCACGTATTTGTTCAACCCCGGGTGGTGGCGCTGCAAATAACTGCGCTCACCTATCAAATTTCTTCTATTTTACTTCACATTTTGCGTTACTTTTTCAAGCAACACGTAGCAACTGAAGCTAGTTTTAAGGAACACAGGAAAACCAATACATTTATAAAAGGTTAAACTAAGAATAAAAACCCCCTACCTACAGCTGCGATTCGAACCGGGGCCTTTTGAGTGGGAAGCGGCCATTCTACCCCTGCACCACTTCGGCGGAGCCGCGCGGAACTCTTAAACGACGACACACTGCAGACTACCGATCGCAGCGCCGTAAGCGGATTGACCCTGTTTGGGCTTCACTTTTTGAGGCTCGTTCCGGGCACTCCCCTGTTTCTAGTACACTCTACCAGAACGAAAGCCTCCGAGATGAAGGGGCGTTTCGCGACTTTTCCGCTAGGGGAAGGGCGCATGCGCAGTGGCGTCATGAAGGAGGCGGATCAGCTGCCCATTTAAGATCATACCAGCGCGCGGTTAAGTACAATATCACAAATTTCAAGTTTGAGTGATTAAACATGATAAAGTGCCCCTTTCATAGGTTTGGAAAACTTACTCTCAGAGAGTGTGGCTAAGCCAATGTTAAAGCGCCGCCATCGCCACCACAGTCAGCGCCGTACTATGACCATCGTTGTCATCACAGCAATCAATATGACGAATATCAGCATAATTATTATCGCAGAGCTAAGCACGGAGCAGCGTCGTGCTATGATGCTGCTCCGAGACACATATCGTGCGCTCAAAGACCGTATTGTGCCTCCACCTGTGTCGCAGGAGCTCCATATAGCGGCCGTAAAGAGAACGATAAGAACGGTTACGAGCCGTAGGCTATGATACAAAGGGCAGAGTGAGAGTAATGAACAATAATTGTTCGGAAGATGCGATTTCGGTTGCTTCTGCGATAGCGTTTACGTGGGCTCTTCACCGTGAGATTTCAAATGAATTCGCGCAGAGCTGATTATTGCGGAAACTAGAGTGATCTTTTATCCCGAGGTCCCAATGATTATCCGCTCCCCACAGCATGCAGGCTCTCTTTAATTATGTAGGGTGAGCTCATATTGGATACCGACAAAAAAGAAGCGCTATCGTAATTAATGCAGCACCATCGCACGTCCACCCCAGCCACTAATTAAGAAAGCTTGGGTGTTGCGTGTTCGCGGATCATCATGGCTGTGCGTCTGTTTCCAGGAATGGATATGTGTGCTTGCGAGTGCAGTTTGTTTGCCCATGTAATGGTTTGATTTCGAGCATGCCTGTTGCGTGCGTTAGTGTTACTTGGGACACTCCTACCATGCAACTCGTAACGGTGGCCTAACGAAACAAATTTCGGAAAACGTTCAGTGCAGTCTTGAAGCATGCTTGGATTGAATGCTAATTTCTGAACGTAGAACTGTTCTCAAGCGAATACCGCTCATAAGCCGTACAGGAAGGAGAACAAAGAACAGAGGAGCGCGCATTTCTAAAATAAAGAAAGCCTGTCGAGCAAATGTTACGTTCGCTTACCTACGCCTCTCTTCATCAACTGTGTATACAGTAGATCTTGCGCAGCTTGTGTTGCGCACACGCACGTACATGCTACTTTTTAAGCGTGGTGGTCGTTTTATTGATCGACACGAGCTGAACAGATTCCCGTTCATACAATGCGCAGAGCAGTCATCCACCGGCAAACAACTATTTTCACAGGTGACCAGTGATTTTTTGTATACAACTACTACTGACTACGAAGGAAATTCACTGCTTCGAAGCATGCAGCGATAAAAGGAACATGAAATAAATAGTTAAGAGTAGCACGACACAAAGCGCGGTCATGAGTAAGTGTTCGCGTGGCTGCTGGATGCCACTTAAAGCATTTTTTTTTTTTGCTGAGATCAGCAAAAACGACGTGGTAAAGATCACTGTAGCAAACAAAGAAATTTGGAGTATGCCTGAGCTTCGCCTTCAATAGTAGAACGCGATAGCGTAATCAGGCCCCGTGCGCATTACGTTCTCAATTTCGAGCCTGCTTCGGTTCTCGGTGCTTGCCTCGACCGTCCCGTAAGGAAACGAACGGCGGTATGGTGGTATCTACATCACAAAAAAAAAGAAGACAGAGTGGCTAGAGTAGGAAATAGACAAGAACTCAAACTGACAAACCGAAGGAAAGAAAGAAAAAAAACCAACGAAAATAAGCATGCGTTTTTTTTCTTGGGAGGGGGATTATTCGGCACGTAGATAATCTTTATTTATGTGGCGATGTCGTAACCAACACGCACCTACACAGAAGTGTAGACATTGAGGAAATGTACCATGCCACCAAAATCATCGCACGGGCCCAGTCGACGTGTAATGTCGACCACAAAAGTTTAGGGACCACGCGAGCGCGTGCCAAACTGCCTGTCGGCGTCACCAATTGGTGCGCCATCTACCGTCGACCGCAGTGCTGGGCTAGAAACGGGTCTTCTTGGGGGGCTATTTTGTAAGCGTTCTGTCGCAGAACGGAGGCGGTCCATTCCATCGGGCCGCAGGCGATTGGTGGAGGCTCGTTTGACGGTCAAGACGTGAGAATAGGCAAGAGCGGTCATAGAAAGGTCTCCGGCTCAGTTCTATCGATACAACGTATACGAAACGGCCTCCGGACGACTTGGATTGGATCGAAAAGTAACGCTTGGGCCGGAGAATCAAATTTTTATCCAATCCAAGTCGTCCGGAGACCGTTTTGTACCCGTTCTATCGATAGAACGGAGGCAGAGACCGTTCTATACCCGTTCTTGCCTATTCTCGCGTCTTGACCGTCAAACGAGCCTCCACCAATTGCGTGCGGCCCGATAGAACGGACCGCCTCCGTTCTGCGACAGAACGCTTACAAATTAGCCCCCTTGTTATACACTGGCATGTCAATTTTCTTCTGTCACGCAGCACATTGTTAGTTCGTTGTTTTGACGCAATGCGCTTATATGCGGTATGATGGGTCACACGTCCAACTTGATAGCAGAATCAAAGCTACCACAGCGTGCTTCGAATGGTGTGCAGTCGGGTAGATATCACTTAGTGAGAAAGATTGCGACTGATTAGAGTTATGTTGATAGTCTGCTCTCGAGGCAGAAGCACGAGGCCATGGCTGTTGAGGAGCACATATCGTTAAAAAATCAAGGTGCAGAATATTCGTGCCAGTGGGAAAATAGCCAGGCCACGGATTAAGGGATGGATGCGTCGATCGCCGCTTACTTAGCGGGAATGTTGTGAAGAGGCTCTTGACCACGGGCTCATGTGGTCCGTAAACTTTTGTGGTTGACTGTACGTACGGGCGCAAGATTAAGCGCGTGGAAGTCGAATGCTTCGCGAGACAGAACAGAGTTCCCTCGGCGAATTGGTGCACCATCGCCAATCTAATTCCACGGCTACGTTTGTTGTTCACCATTGAATCAGTCAAATAGATCACTTATCTGGATGTTGCAGGCAAGCCCAGTGACATGATTAATAAGGGCTATCAAAAGAGGTTTCCCTCGATATGGATGAGAAACACCATATAGGAAAAGTCTCAGTAATAAAGAAACCAAGCTTGCGAAACCTTTTGTATAGGTCCGAAAAGTGTGAAAAAGCGGAAGTTAAGGTACTGCACTGTACAATAGAGAGAACGTGTTCACTAGCATAAATGCACTTCTGCATCCGATAAAGCACAACCGTGAGTCGGAGAAGTAGAAGTGGAACTTAACCTACTGAAAAAAAGTAAAACAAACCAATCCGATATGGAACAACAGTTTAAGAACCCGGAAAAGCAATAATGTGGTCATTCGCTTATTTAAATGTTCATTATGAGATCATATTTATGGCGTTGGTAGTATAAACAATAGGTTGCTATTAAAACGACCAAAATGTTTAAAACTGATATAATCAAGCACCCTGAAGTCAGTGAGTTGTCCGGCAATATCTAGCCTTCTGAATTTTCCATGAAGTCCTGTCCCTTTATTCAGTATATTTTATTCGACATTACTGTAACATTCAATAATAATATCTGGGGTTTAACGTCCCAAAACCACCGTATGATTATGAGAGACGCCGTAGTGGAGGGCTCCGTAAATTTCGACCACCTGGGGTTCTTTAAGGTGCACCTAAATCTAAGTACACGGGCCTCAAACATTTTCGCCTCCACCGAAAATGCAGCCGCCGCGGCCGCGATTTGATCCCGCGACCTTCGGGTCAGCAGTCTACTGTAACATTCAAACGTTCTATGGCGCGAAAGTTCAAAAGCAATCATTAATGCAGTAGTCAGTTTAAGAAATTATTCTAGCGTCTGTTTATTTCTTTTTTTTCGTGAAATGCAGCTCAAAGCTCTTCTCAGCAAACGTTTGTCAAGGCAAATAAACTCTTTCAATATTCACTGGCTCCAAACATTTCTTCTTTTCGTAAACTTCTCGAACGGAACACATTTCCATAAAGCAACATCATTCTACGATTGAATGTCGCTCATTTCCCAGTTCATACATGCATACATGGCACAGCCAACGTGCCAGCAGCAGTGCAGGAAAGCGTTCATGTCGCACGAAGGGGGAAGATTTATGAGCTGCCGCAACGCGCACAAAATATGCCGTTTACGCTGAGCCTGCTTTTGCCTGCGTTTGACGTCACGCCCGCTAACATACCTCGCTTCGAAGCCTCATTTCTTTTTCGCGATGGCAAAGATCAAGGGCTCCTGTGGTGTGACCTACTTCCGCAGGAAGTAGCTCCAACTCCATTGTGCTCACCTGGATGCTGTTCTTTCGTATTCGGAAAGACTGAGATGCCGTACCGTGCAAAAGAGTCAAGGTTCCCTTCATTAACTGGGCCATTTTGTCCCTTCCTTCGTGCGCTTAGCTCTCTCATAAATAGCCACTTTGGGGTATTGTATTCTGGTTCCTGCAAGAACATCGTCCCAATGTTTGTGACAGAAAATGCGGGCAGAATTGTACTTGAATAAATGTTTCTTAAAATACTTATCTGCACCTACATTCGATTGAACGTCAACACGACAACACTTTGCAATTGTTGTGAAAGCGCGGCGAGTGTTCCAAGGCGTTAACCTGCGAAAAGATAATTCTTGGAGTACCTATCGACTTTACGGAAAACGTGCCATACATCTGAATGGCTTGCATGCGCTGTGGACATTCTTAAAGGTGTTCTATACCTCCTCATGAGGCGTGTGCAGAGGCGTATTGGCGATAACATTGAAATTCGGTAGTATAAACACCGAGTTCAAATTCACCTGTCGAACTTTTAGAGCGCAGCTCTTAGGTGCCCGTTCCTCTGTTGAGTGGCGTAGCCGTCTTCGTCGATGGCGTAACCGATTTAGATGAAAATGTAACCGAAATACATGAAAAAATTAAATAAGAACAAAAACACCAACGTTCGACCGAGATTTGAACCCGGGCCCTCTGTGTGGCAGTCGAGTATTCAACCATCGAGCCACGCTGGTGCTTGAAGGTCATTTGCAAAAAGACCCTATACAGGGGTCATGTCGGGCAAGGAATCGCGTTAACCTATGTAATATACAGCGTGGCAGATGAGTAAAATAACAACCAGTCATCACACAATGCTAATTGCGCAACGAGTGTGAGGTTTAATGTCTCCCACCCACTGCAATGCGCTCAGCCATAATTCTTCGTCGTCATCAGCCAAACGCAGAGACAGAAAGACAGGCAGGTTAGCCAGAATTCTCCGGTTTGCTACACTGTACGTGGGAAAGGGAAAGGGGAAGTAAAAGAATGAAAAAGAAGAACTGTTTCTGACGACAGCACGCGACAACAAAAAGCAGAGAAAAAAGTCATGACCGTAGTCCAAGTGCTACACAGCAACACTTTCTGCCAACATTCACATGCAGCATCAACAAAGTGCACATAATACCTTACGGATGTGTAGTGGGTACCTCGCTTATCCGCAGAAAGAAGAATAATGGCGTAGTGGGCGCTTTCCTAGTTCACAAAAATTACGATTTATGGCGTAGTCGATACCTTGAGGAAATCCAAAACTTCAAACACAGTTGGCCTTGCCCCCACACAAAGCTGCGCTCGGAATTCGCATTAGGCAGTATCGTAATCGTCGGTGAATTTTTTACTTATATTTACGTAGATTCCCTATGCTAAGGTAACTTGCAGATAAACCGGTTCTTATGAAAAAAGTGTTGATGGTGGCTAAAGAAGCGCTATGCGCATTTATTAAAAGATCTATGAGTTTACCTAAGCACTTCATATTGCTACTACAAAAGCTGTACGCGTCGCCGATGGCGGAACTGTTCCTGTCACTGGAATGTGTACAGCTCGCATAAGCATCGCCGACCGTTACGTTCCTGTCCTATTCACGGTGCTCCATAATTGTCCTCATGACCTCATCCTAGGGATGGACTTCCTGTCGACCCATTCTGCCCTGATAGACTGTTCCGCTGGTACTCTTTGCTTGGACCTTCCTCTTCAGCCAGATATTCACCCCCACCTCCCACACAGCCTCTGCACCTCGGATTTCATCCGCCTACCTCCTAAAGCCCTAACATTCGCCGAATTCACAACGACTTCATCCGTGTTGGATGGGCACTACGTCGTCACGTCGATTACTGATGTACTTCTGGCACGTGACATCACTGTGCCTCACTGCGTCATAACTATAGCCGCTAACCGGGTACATCTCCCCGTCATAAATTTCGGCTTCACGAAGTAAGTCCTCCCTCAAGGCATCTTAATCGCCACGTTGCGGTCCTTAGCCGATGGCCACGTCACCTCTTTTGCAGCAGACGTATGCTCCAATCTTCCTTGTCGCCCACCCGATACCACAAGCCTCGACATGGCATTACGCCCCAAGATTGCCCCATACCTCCCCCCAGCGCAATCAGCCGCCCTCATCCGCCTTTTGGCTTCTTACCGCGAGATCTTCGACCTTAACAATCGACCACTCGGCCAAACTTCTCTTGTGCAGCACCGTATCAACACAGGTGATGCTGTTCCCATTCACCGTCGACCGTATCGGGTGTCCGTATCGGAGCGCCAGTTTATTCAAGAAGTAAACAAGATGTTAGCTAAAGGCATTATTGAGCCATCATCGAGCCCTTGGGTGTCACCCGTCGTCCTGGTTAAAAAGAAAGACAACACGTGGCGTTTCTGAATCGATTACCGGCATCTAAATCGAATTACGAAAAAGGACGTGTATCCTTTGCCCCGCATTGATGACGCTCTCGATTGTCTCCATGGCGCACGCTACTTTTCATCCATAGACCTTCGCTCCGGTTATTGGCAGATTGCCGTGGACGAGAAAGACCAAGAAAAGACCGCCTTCGTCACTCCCGATGGCCTGTACCAATTCAAGGTTATGCCCTTCGGTCTATGCAACGCCCCAGCCACGTTCGAGCGCATGATGGACTCTCTGCTACAAGGGTTCAAATGGTCAACATGCCGTTGTTACGTAGACGACGTCCTCGTATTTTCACCTACATTTGAGACCCACCTTGAGCGTCTGTCGGCTATTCTCGACGTCTTCCGCAATGCTGGCCTCCAGTTGAACTCGTCGAAGTGTCACTTCGGCCGCCAACAGGTTACAGTGTTGGGCCACCTAGTTGATGCTTCTGGTGTGCGGCCCGGACCCTGAGAAAATTCGTGCCGTCACCAGTTCCCAGTACCCCAATCCGCCAAAGATGTTAGGAGTTTTGTGGGACTCTGTTCCTATTCCGCGGTTCGTGAAAGACTTTGCAGCAATCGCTCGACCACTTACTGATCTTCTAAAGAAGACGTCCCATTTTCGTGGGGGTCCGCTCAAGCTGCCGGCATTCTCTCACCTCATCACAATTTTGACGACGCCACCTATATTGGCCCACTTTGACCCATCCGCCCCGACTGAGGTCCGAACTGATGCCAGTGGTCACGGGATCGGAGCCGTCCTCGCCCAACGTCAAGCAGGGACACGACCGCGTTATCGCCTACGCTAGTCGCCTCCTTACACCTGCGGAGCGCAACTATTCGATCAGCTGAAAGAGAATGCCTTGCTCTTGTCTGGGCGGTCTGCAAGTTCCGTCCATATTTATATGGCACTCACTTCTCCGTAGTCACCGACCACCACGCGCTCTGCTGGCTTTCATCATTAAGGGATCCCACAGGTCGACTTGGTCGCTGGGCTCTGCGACTGCAAGAGTACACTTTTGCAGTGACGTACAAGTCTGGACGCCTGCATCAGGACGCCGACTGCCTATCTCGCTATCCTGTTGGCGAGTCGCGCACCGTCCCTGACACCGACGCTTGCGTGTGCACCGTTTCCCAACTGACCCACATAGCCGACGAGCAACGCCGTGATGCATCCTTACGGGCTATCATCGAGTGCCTCGAAGCCTCACCTTCGGACCGATCTCATCGCTCGTTCGTACTCCAGAATGGTACGCTATACCGCCACAACTTTCATCCAGACGGACCATCCCTGCTGCTTGTTGTACCCAAACACCTCCGCTCCGCTGTACTCCACGAACTTCACGACGTTCCAACTGCCGGTCACCTTGGTGTGTCCCGTACATACGACCGAATCCGCCGTCGCTTCTATTGGCCAGGTCTCTCACGCTCCGTCAGACGATACGTCGCGGCGTGTGAGAAACGTCAACGCCGCAAAACACCATCGACGCTTCCGACTGGGTGCCTTCAACCCTTCGACATTTCGTCCGAACCCTTCTTTCGCGTCGGCTTGGACCTACTCGGCTCTTTTCCCGTCTTCTGCTGGCAACAGGTGGATAGCTGTGGCCACAGACTACGCCACACGCTACGCCATCACACGAGCTCTTCCAACAAGCTGCGCCACAGATGTCGCCGATTTCCTTCTGCGCGACGTGATCTTGCAACACGGTGCTCCACGCCAGCTGCTCACGGACCGTGGCCGCACATTTCTATCGAGGGTCATAGCGGACATCCTGCGTTCATGTGAAACGTGGCATAAGCTCACTACGTCGTACCATCCGCAAACGAATGGCCTCACGGAGTGTCTGAACAGAACCCTAACCGACATGCTTTCAAAGTATGTTTCCTCAGACCACTCCGACTGGGACCTTGCTCTACCGTACGTGACATTTGCATACAATTCCTCGCGCCATGACACGGCTGGTTACTCCCCATTTTTCCTGCTGTTCGGCCGCGAACCCACATTGCCCCTTGATACAGTCATTCCGTTGCCAGCAGCTCCGACCACTGAATACGCCCTGGACGCTATCAGCCGGGCCGCTCACGCACGCGAAGCCGCTCGTACTCGCCTTCTGACCTCCCAAGAGAACCAACGCCGTCGGTATGATCAACGACACCGCGACGTACACTTTTCGTCCGGTTCTTTGGTTCTGCTGTGGTCTCCGACCCGGCACGTTGGCCTGTCCGACAAACTGCTCTCTCGGTACACAGGGCCATACCGAGTGCTTCGTGCGGTGACTCCCGTCACCTATGAAATCGCTCCTGCTGACTCGTCGTCTTCATCCACCCCGCATGCCAGCGACATCGTACACGTCGCACGCCTGAAGCAGTACCACTCGCCCAATGACGCTGACGTCTAGATGCGCCGAGACGGCGCCTTTGCGCCGGTGGTTATGCTACATGTAGGCTGCCGGAATCCATATTGTCGACGCGCGTGTGCGCCCGACGAAGAGGACGAAGGTCGCTAGCTGCTCGAGCTCGGAGCCGGATTGCTCAGCGCTGCAGCCGTTCTTGCAAATATATCTTGTGAATAGCGACTTGTAAAAGCGACTGTCACTCACGTAACAATATGATGCGTGAATTCGAGTGCATTATTTGTCGCTGAATGTATCGCTGAATCTAGTGTGGCGGTGAAATGTTGCTCAATTTGTATATGGTGTTCTCCCTTGCAAGTAAATCCTGTCGTATCGGTTCTACGGGTGCTTGTGTCTTGGATGCCCTTCATCATCTTGCACCCCGTTTCTCCTTCCCAAATTCAGGGTAGCCAGCTAGAGGTATGCTCTGGTTAACCTAATTGGCTTTCTTTGCCGCGCTCTCTCTCATCGGTTTCGGACGGCCTGAATACGCCCTCGCTACAGCTCGCCGTACTCGCGGCGCGGCCGATCGCTCTTCCTTTCGCATTGTCAGGAACTTGGGCGCCATCTGGCCAATGACACGCCGACATTCTGGCTTTGAATGTACAGTTTTTCAACGATCGCTTTCCGTGCGCTCGGTTTTGAAACTTTCGGTTTTTGAACAACCACGTGTACAGCTTCGAAGATGACGTAATGTATGGGGCGTTATTCTGGCATGGCTTTCTGATAAGAGCCAGGTAGCACAATGAGCCGAGTAATGTTCTCGCACTAATGCCATACTCGCCTGTGAAGCGACCTTCGCATATTTTGCCTGAGACGTTGGCTTCATAGTTATACAGTACTACTTGCGGTGGGGCACCTCTCACAGGCATTTTCTAAGTCATACATCTCACTAAATCAATGCAGGTCAATAATTCCGAGCTCCGTTGCGTAGCAATTCTTTGTTGAATCAGTGTGGTGCTGCGGCGACCATATCGTCTATCTAACCAATATGTATGCCGCGAAAAATAGTTATAAGAGGAATACGCCAGTGAAATTATATCTGAAATATAACTCCCACAAAATTATAAGCACGATAAATTCGGTTGGTTACACCATACTTCTACCAAGATTTTACGTAGCAATACCGAAAAACCAAGGCTATGTCTATTTATATTTATAGACACAGCGTGACACTATGCACGACGTGACACTGTACTTCGTCGTCCTTCTCTTCACAGCCATGACATGACGCATGGTATGTCCTGTGCTTGAGGCTTGTGTGGCTACATTTTGTGCCACAACGCCATGCATTCACGTATTCAATTTCAGCGTCCACTGTGCCCACGGCATGCCAAAGCGCCTGCTAGACAGTGCTTCATGACGAAGATGCAGCGATGCGAAATCACACGTTGTTTCACAAGCTCTAGCATCAATCCTCGACGTTGCCCCCTCGGTCCATCGACATCAACAGTGTACGACGCAATCGGCTTGTTTGAGCAATGTGTACCAAGCACTCCCCGCAGAATTATGGTAGAGACATGCAACTGCTATGCACAGCGCCCGCCATATATCATACACAATCTAGGGCAAGGCTGCGTGGAGCAATCAAGGCGAAATAACGCTGATTGGCTTAACGGATGACAAACGCGTACGTGTTCAATCCTCGCATTGTTTTACGCTCCCTTAGCTTTCCTATCTGTTGTTGACCTTTTACGTCATCATAAGAGGGATAGCATAGGATATTTATGGTCCGTCATTTCAGGTTAGAAGTGGCCGTCAGAAATTGTATACGAGGCACGCATAACATGACAAAACTGAAGAATAAATAGAGTAAATGTAATCTGCCCAACGTCCCCGAGCTTCACTTGAGTATATTACATGTTCATATGCCAAAGTGCTACAGTGCTCGTACTGAAGAAATAAATGCTTACGCTTAAGCTGTTCTTAAGAACGGCTGTCAGCCAACTGCAACTTTGCAACCTTGGTTCCGACTGGCCAATGGCAAGTAAGGCATGCAAACTAACAAGCTTTGTGAATAGGACGACATTCACTTGCTAACTGTCGTGGTAGCATCACCTCTTTTTACATTTAACTTATTAACCAGCCACCACGAGGGCCACTCGCAAATAAACTACATTTCAGATGGCCTTGCAACTGAAACAGTCACGATGAAACATATTCACATTGTGGTATTTTTCAACAAACATTCTTCGTAGATTGCGCGAATTTTTCTCAGTTAGAAGACCAAGAATATTGTAATAGTGAGCCCCATGCGAACACACATATTCCTATCATTAACTCAGTAAACTACATTGACGGAGACTTTATGGTAAACTGAATCAACACTCGCAGACGAACAAAAGGTTGACAAAGAGACGAAATACAAACCCTGCGTTTTTAAACACCCGTGAAACTGTGATACCGTTCGCAATTATATTTTTGCATAGTTAATCTTCAAACATTTTTCATTTTTCGCTCCGACAACGACAGCAGTCCGCGCCAAGCCATGCTTCTGTCATTCCTATGTAAACGAACGCCTACGTTTGTTCAGCATGGAGCCGTGCTTGATAGCCCCATTGTTAAGACTGGGACATCAAGAAAAGCGAGCCAGCAAAAAGAAATACAGGCACCTGCTTTTGACCTTTATTGTAGTCATGCATCGGTCGACCACATGATATATGCCCGCCAAACTTCTGCAAACGCCTCCGGGCTCCGCAAGATTGAAGATCGTTTTACCTCTGTGGTTTGCAAGGGTTGACGCTTGGGCAAGTTGGTGTGGATTCATTTCAAAAAGTTAGCAGCGCAAGAACGCTCAGCGCAAGTTAGAACGTTAGCAGCGCAAGTTAGCAGCGCAAAAAGTTAGCAGCGCTCTTTACCTCTGTTGTCTCGTCCCTTCCTAATCGTTCTTGCGCTGCTAACTTTTTGAAACGTTTTACCTCAAGTGAATTTAAAACTGCGGCGCCGCACTAATGCGTATCTTGTGTTTCGCAGTTTTGTTTTGTGTCGATAATTAACACCGCGAGTCAACTTAAATTTCTTTTTTCGCGCTTCGTCATTGGCCCGTGTGGAACCCCGCCTAATTAGATAAGCAAAAATGGAAGTTTCTTCTTGGAACTACAGATTATAAGTAGAACGGAATCGGTGCTACATATTGCTTCGAAGAAATCATTACTGAAGGATCACTGAAAATGCGCTTACAGGAACCTTATCTGTGGCGAATTCATTACATATTCGACGATTTTTGTCCTGTGTCATTACCTCACAGGCAGCGATGCCCACTAGCCGTTCGCTGCGGCACAGGTAATAGCTAATGTATAAGAATAGGAGGAATAGAAGCCTTCATAAATTCTGACCAGTACGAATGGATGAGCTTAAAGTTCGTCGTTAGGTGAACTCTGACCCGACTGTTTCAACTGTGGTAAATGAATTCTGCCTGAATTCGCAACCAGGAGAAAATAATGAACGGTAGTAAATGTCATCCAGTTCAGGTCAGCCCGAAACTAAAGATTAAAAGTCATACTATTCTCTCACAAGAAAAGGATTTCCATGGGAATACTTGTGCACTTTAACTGTGTTCGACCATGCGGGATGCACTCAGAGCCGCCGTCATAACTGGAAGAGGCCGTAAAATGAACCTCATAAAATATGAAGCTCGCT
The DNA here is from genome assembly GCF_013339695.2 of Rhipicephalus sanguineus. Lineage (NCBI taxonomy): Eukaryota > Metazoa > Arthropoda > Arachnida > Ixodida > Ixodidae > Rhipicephalus > Rhipicephalus sanguineus. Next base: position 53,019,434 of record NC_051180.1, on the reverse strand, counting down.
TCAGACTGAGTCAATGAGTATTCCAAGGCTTTCTAGGGCTGGCAGATAAACTCATTCAATGGCTCCATTAATAAAATACGAAAGCAAACGCTCTAGTGTGCGTTGGAGGAATGCGGAGTAAAGCGGTGCTTCCATATTGCTCTCTGACAAATATCCAAAGCTTGTGGTTATTCGAGTTTTTTTCTCGTTAATCAATAAAATAAACAAAAAAATGATGTAATGTATGGGAGAGAAGTGAATACTGTTTTTGCTCTGCAAGAATTTCCTTGCACACACTGCACGCTTACCGCTTATTTACCGTTATTGCCATAAAGTATTCTATCGGTCCAATTTCATGTACTGTTATGTCAATGTACTCGGCCATGCTTTCGTTTTCTCCTTGTTGTTACTAAACACACAAGAAGATTAGTCGTTGACATCGGAATGATTAACTACACCTCAGAAAAACAATTCATGTAAGTCGGGAAACACTGAAACGTTTTCTGCGATGAAATAGTTGTAACCAAGTTCAATGAGAGCTTGACAGAGGGAGACATCGAGATTGCGGCAATATGATTAAAACAGTTACACAGCCTCTTTGCTGAACGAATTCTTCGTGCGAAGTAGCCTGCGCTTCGAAATTGTGGCAGAACGTTCGAAATTTCAGTCCTTCCATGGGCAGAGTTCCACATCAAATTCGGGGCGCACTATCCTATTTGATAGCAGGTAATGTATAGTTCAATTCGCACTAATACGTATTGTCATAGCACCGTATAGGCACGGCTTGCACTGATGCCTCATTGCCTCAACACAATATCTTCCAGTCTTGTTGGAAATATTTTGCCGAGTACAACCCGTGACATCGCGACTATTTTAAGAAAACGTTCACATGTCTCAAGAATTGAGCGGATATCCCATATCCAGCGTGAAACGTATCAGTTTGTGTATAAAGTCGGTTCTTCCGTACAGACATCCGTTCATTACAAAATGCAAATATAATTAAATGTGTATTCGTAAATCATTCCTAAACGTATCCCTATTAGAGATTAATGTTCCAAGAACGCTCATCTTTTCACCTAAAAACACCGTCGTCTACACTTGTGGTGTCTCGCCGTAACTCAACAAGTGGTCATCTTCGGTAAACACCGGATCGTTCACCAGGGAAGGAGAAACGTCCTCGCTGCTTTCAGGGATGATTTCTTCGGGAATAATGGGATTCTCGGGACTACCGTTCGTGCTCACCGATGACGACCGCTCTACAATCCGTGTTATGATATCTGTGCTATTGTCGGCATAGTTCATAGAGCTGAAGAATGACGATTCGTTTTCAGTGGATCGTGAGCTGGTAGAGGGTCGTCTAGTCACGGTCACTGCCCTTTTCACGATCGAGGTAACTTCAGGCCTGCCGCTGATGTTGTTCGTGTCGACTTTCACCTCATACCCGGCGTCCACTGCGTTCTCGCGGAATTGGTCGGGTGGCAGGCCCACATTGAAACGAGAACTCGCAAAGAACGCGCTTGCCAAGAAAAACACTGCGGTCAGCAGGCCAACGGCGAGAAGCAACGCGCACTTGCGGTCCTCTGTCCACCACGCTTTCCAGCCCGATGAATTGCTTACAAAAAGCCGGAACCAGAGACCGCTCTTGACCAGTCGTCTCTTCAACCTGACGAGGAACATTAGGAGCAGGTGATTCTTCGTTCGTTGTGATATGCACCAGCTCTTGCTGTGGAATTCGTGGTCATCTTTTGGTCCAATCATGCGGAACTTCGGTACAATATTCATGAAAGAGATTCTGCTGCCGTCAATCCGCAATCTCGGTCGAATTTTGTCGCTAAGGAACCGCAACCTGCCAAACGCGCTGCTCCAGAGTGTCGTCTGTTCACTTTTTCGAGCGGTGCCCAACGAACGATGGTCGTATTCAGGAGCTATCTCTTTGCCCGAACTCGCATTCGATCCGGCTTCTGCTGCCAACTTGTCCAGAGTAGACGACACTGAGGAGGCATGTAGTAGGCTGCGTTCGGTCACAGAGCTCGAAGCGTGAAGGACTGTCCTGTCCGTCCATGTGGTGGCCACGGCAGCAAAAAAATTCTTGATAGAGCCACTGGATTCCGGCGTCTTCGGGGCCGTGAAGAGGTAGCGTAATGAAGTAGAACAGTAGGCGTCTTGTTCGGCCGCCTCCTTAGTCGGTTCTTCAAGGATAGTAGAAAAGGTTTCGTTCCAGACAGCCACAGCAATGCTGGGTCTTGTCCTACTGATGCTGCTGGTGCTACTGCTTCCGCTACAGTTGTCCCACTTACCAGTAACCGATAATTCCTTTTCCAGGCCTGTCCACCGCCCTCCTGCAAAGCAGTCGTAGCTGCGGCGTTTCGAAGCGCTGCTTTTTCGAGGAGGACGGTAAGAGCGCTCGTCATCATCCTCTTCGAATTCGTAGAAAGGCCGTGAATCATACTCGTGGTCGTGCGAGCCGGTCAGGGAATGCGGTCGACCATTGAAGTAGTCCCGCGACGATCCCGCGACGTTGCACGGCTAGCTGCTGTACTCTACCCGAGTGATGCGAGATCTTTCGAACTTTTCGTTCGATCTGGACTTCCGCTGGTGCTTGGACTTTGACTTGTGTTTGCGTCGTCTGTGGACTGATTCGCTCTTCATGATGGCAGCGTCTCTCTGTGCCGATGCTACTATCACCACTGATCTTAACCTTTGGCGTATGCCCACTACGGGGGCTTGGCTAAGCAGAGGGTTGTATGATGATGATGAGTGTAATACAACTTCTACTATGTACTACTACTATCTTACTACCACTGCTGCTGCTGCTAACATTTGTAATAGGACATGATTACTAGCGAAATAGGCAACGGGTATGAGACGAAGGAACACCGGGCCACGCCTCTCGTCCCTGTCCCATTTTACGCTAGTAATCATGTCCTATTATGCTCGATACATCTAGCCTAACTTTCCGCCTTAATAATAATAATAATAATAATAATAATAATAATAATAATAATAATAATAATAATAATAATAATAATAATAATAATAATAATAATAATAATAATAATAATAATAATATGTGCAATATGATCCGCACGACTCTTGGGCTTATACTCTGAGTGGGTAGGTAGTAGGTACCAATCACCCCAGGGGCATCATCAACATTTGACTCAACTTATTGTACCACAACGTTCTCAATGGCGTCATCACTCTGTGTTTTCTTCCTGTTCATTATTTCTTGACTGAACTCTAAAAAAATTAAGACAGCTTCGCACTAGGGGTGCCACTTCTGAAGGAAGTGCGGAGCTGGGCAGCCCTCTTTGTTTCTTTTTAGCTTTCTCTTTCTTTCATCCTCTCTTTCTTTCTTTTTCTCTTTTTCAGTCTATAACACGCAAATATGCTTTGCCGGGGTGTACGAAGACTTCAGTGACGTATTTCCGTCACGAAAATGACGTCGAAAAAATGCACACGATCATATGGCAAAGAAAAACGAAGAAAAAAAGCTTCGTGAACGGGGAGTCGAGCCAACGAACAGCGGCCCACGGCAACACATGCCGGACACGCTATCCACTGCGCCATGGTTGCACACTAGAGGCTTTACAAACGCGCGTTTTATATCTCACACTTTCCTCTCACAGTGCTCTTGGTCGGCGGGTGGGTGAGGGGGGTTAGGTGGTGTTGCTGTCTGGAAGTGGTAAAGTAATGCCTCATGACCGTGGCCTCCGCGATTAGCTGCTGTAGCTCTTTGTTGCTACGCGTCCGTTCCACTCGGCGCTTTTCCAATAGAGTCTTTTTGCAAGTTACGGAAATACGGTACGCAAATACGGTAAGGCAGTACGGTACCGCTCCTCCTTTCCCGGTCGTTGAGTGGCCAAAGCACAACCAGCGGGAAAGGAGGAACGCTACCATACTGCCTTACCGTATTTGCGTACCGTATTTCCCTAACTTGCTAAAAGACTCTAATAGGAGAAGTGAAATTTTGTCAACGCCTTAACACACCGCGAGGTGGCGACCTTATGCCAGCCTCGGCCTCACTCATAGCAACCATCAATATTCAAAATAGCTCTGCGCCGCGCGCGTGCCTCACCTGGCTGTAACACTGCGTTCCCGGCTTACGTTCGCCCCGAGCAAATCGCTGCCGGGATGAGGGTAGACACGAGGCCCGTTGAGATTCCCTTAAGTCCCGTGATGTTCAATTACTCTTTAAAGGCCTCCTCACCAGGTCTGAGCATTTTGAGATGAGGCAGCGCAATTCATACACTGGGCGTTCATGATCACGTCTGCCAAAATTTGCAACGCCACGCGCCGCGGAAATAGGTCATATTTCAAAGCTGAATGTCGTTTGCCCTTCGTTCGCGGGTTCGCGTCCCATGTTGGAGGGGATGACGCACGACAAGGAACGGCTCTACGTAGGCTCTACGCTTTGACGTGGCTCCTCTACGTAGATATTAGTGCTCTGACGTCGCCCACAGTAGCATGTGACACTGCGAGAATTATTTGAGGCGACGTGTGCAATGTGTGTAATCTATTGCTTGAATCGATGAATGAAAGTGTAAAGAAATAATAAAACACAGAAGCGCAATGTGTGCAAGTTTCTTCTTCTTATTATTTTTTTACTAGGCCAACGAACCTAAATTGCTGGTTCATAATAAAGTTTATTCCTCCTCCTCCTCAAATCGAAATGAGATGCGAGACAAATCTGCCTCCGTTTCGGATGCGTTTGTGTTCTCGCCGTTCCCGCGTTCATGCAGGCGCCAGCCCTGCCAACGCTTGGCATGTTTTAGATGCCAGGGCTGGGCAAAGATACTTTGAAATTGTATCGCGATACGATACAAGATGCTCAGGCAAGAAGTATTGGAGATACAGATACAAGATACTGCCGCAGAAATTGTATCCGATACGATACTTGGCAATTGTACCTTAAGATACTTCGATACATTCTCAAATTTGTTATTATAGATCCATATAATGTAGCAGCAAACGCCTATGCACGAAAATGTCTGCGTCAAAATTTCTTAACTGTGACCTATTTTGTTCCACTTTAATGAAATGTCTCTTAGTTCTCAAAAGTTTTGCCCTTCTTGCTCAAAGTACATTAGTTTCCTTCCAAAATAACTTATTGGGGTTTGTTTTAGCTTCTTCGCAGGACAACTATTTGTCCAGTTCGCTGACAGCGGTACTTGTTTTTTTGCACAGCTTGCCGACTATCTAGCAGGTTGCCATATAATCACAATAACTTCAATAAGAAGCCTTCTCACGACGGCGCAAATACCGGTGTGGACTTTTACCTTGTCCGTAAAAGACAGCTTGCACAATACCGTATATGTGGACAGGTGTACAGCAGCAACAACGCTGGTAGCGACATTTTTTTTTCTTTTTTTTTTTTGCGGGAGGGTGCGCATGGTGTATACTAGGGGTTTGAGCCATTTCGCTAGCGGCCCTGCCCGCACACATCACCGTCTTCGTCTCATTTGTTTTTATTTTCTGAATAAGTGTGTTCGTGAGCTGCACGGCCATGACTGGTCTCAAGAATTCCTTTCGTGAGGAACATGTGGTCACCATGTGCTAAAACATAACCGTGGAACAAAAACTGTATTTCAGAATCCGCGTCGAGATATCAGTCATTCTCTACATCGCTATCAATGTTTCTCGAATCCTGACTCCAAATCCCCTTCAGAAATGACCTATATATGAGATATGGGAAAGGCTTCCTTTCAAACGTCAATTTGTTCAAACTCTCTCCCACCATTTTCACTGTCCCGGCCCTTGCAACTAAATTTCGCGACTACGGCCCGCTGGCTGTAAGCTCAGTTTGAGACCCCTGGTGTATACGTAGTTGACGTAAAACTGCAATGAATTGTCATATTCTACTTATCTGCTGGCGTAAAGGATTCTTTGTTGAGATACTCACTAACGTGCAATCTTTTTAGCACTTATTCTTCAACGAGGGAACATGGGCAACACAGAAACGTCTCAGACGTATTGTATAGTTCCACAAAGCTTCGCAGGACACCGCCGCTATTCGCGCTATTGCCGCTTATAGCACCCATTAGGTGGCGATTAGTAATACGACAAATATTTAAGAAGGCCTAAAACAGGAAAACAAATATAAGTAAAATAGAGAGGTGGTTGTGTATCAAACATTCACTTTGAATGAGTACAGAAACACAATACAGACGGCGCCCTTAATAGCTACGCGCATGAAGTATTGTCAAATTACCTGTTGAGACAATAGAAAATTCAGTGCCTATGAAAAATTGCCTGAAACGGCTCGTTGGGACACTCATGAGTAAACCGGAGCATTCAGTAAGGGCCCGCTCACGCTAGCGGCACGGCAGCTCGCCGTTTGCCGTTTTCCGTTCTCAGGCTGCCGTGCGCAAGCGATTTCGTTTCGCGCACGTCAGCCGTTCTTTGCCGTTGGAAGAATAGGTCCGAGACCCATTTTCTTGCCGTTCGCCGTCTGCCGGAGAGCGACGTGGCAATCGGTGACGGAGGAGCGGTTACCATGACTACGGCGCGCCGCGTCGTCTGCTTTCGGCTCTCCGCGTCGTGTGCGTCTGTCGCGGGACGCTTCGCGCTGCTGCTTTTTTTTTCCGCGCTTTTCATGCTGAAAGTGCGGATGTCGTCCGTGTCGTTGCCAGGCATGGCTCCAGCAGTCAATAAAGCGTGTTAGTCTACGGCATTAAAGAAAGCGTCGCGTAAAACCAAATAAAGTGTCCCCAAGCTGGCGCCAGGTAAGTGGCGCCAGCTATGGAGGATTACAAACAACTAACAAACGCGTAATCTATGTCCTCCGAGCATTCGGAAGCGCCCTTCTCGACTCGCTAAGCCTACAGCATCGATTATTTGAGTATGGCTCTCCAAAAACGGGGCGGAGGCGGAATAGGTACGAATACTTTGCTGTCGAAGCTTAAGGACATGAATCTAAAGCAAAGGAAGCATCGGTCCGGAGCTTACACGCTACAGAGCGCACGGCGGCCACTTGATAGATTCGAGGCGGTCGACACCCGCTGCTGGCAGTGCGGGTCATGTTTTTCGGAGGCTCGCGCCGAAGTTTGCCGTGCAAGTAAGACAGCTCTCGCGCGTGCGGCGACGGCGGACGTTGCGCGGCACCGCGCCGTTGCGGCAGGCTTGCCGCTAGCGTGAGCGGGCCCTAAAACAATGTGTTCCCGAATCCCCTTCTAACATCTTTAAGATGCCTCCTAATAATTTCCACGTATATAATGCAAACTCAATTTCGTTATTTCCTAAGCGGTAAGCAGAATATTTTGTGCTGTTTACTCAAGGTACGTCCACAAATATATATTGTGCAAAATCGCCTTGGCAACGTGTAAGTGTGTAAATAGTAGTGGAAATAAAGTAGACAGAAGAATAAAGCAGAGATCTTATTTTGGGAGCGCGTTGCAAAAGACATACTGCGGTGACCAGACGGAAAAAACAGTGCAGAGACTTAGGTAATGTAAGGGATGTAAATGACAGCTAGAAAACACTTGTACTAATAATCAAATTATGATTTCATAATTGTCTGAATAAAGGTAGCAAGAAGTGAAAAATACGGTATGCCAAGATAGTTTGTTAGGTAAACGCTTGCTCTTTTAGATCTGGCATCAGTACCAGTGGTGCCAACGTTGTTAGATTCTTATTTGCATATAAGCAATTTCATGGCATGCAAGTCAAACTTACATCCACGAGTTCATTCAAATCGCTGATATGTAAATCCACGCGACGCAAAGGAACCATTATTGCACGCATTACATTTCGTTACGGAGCAAGACGCGCAAGACGCAATAG